>NW_026125357.1:0-159727 GCF_943737965.1 Phodopus roborovskii | reverse complement strand
GGCATACAAATACTACAAAATTACTTCCTATTGATTTTCCACACTATCTTGAAACTCCTGAAAATGAAAATACATCGTAACTTGGGAAAATCTTTTCTTTCTTCACATCTTCTAACTTTAGGTAGTGAGATTTTACCAGATACTCGCACATGAAAAATTGGTTTTTAGGGCCAGCAACTAAATCGATGTCCTGCCACAGCATAAGAATGCTGTTTCCTTTACCTAAAGTCTAGGATGCCCTAAGCCTCTATGCTTCTTTAAGCAGAAGTTACTTCTGATACCATGTATTATTTACTTTCCTGAAGAACATACCTGATGTAAAACAACTCAACAAGTAAGGGTTTATGTTGGCTTACATTTGCAGTCTCCATCTATCATCATGGCAAAAACATGGGTGGGCAGGAGCTAGAGGCAAGGTCACAGGACATTCATAGTTAAGTGTCAATAGGACCAAGACACATATGTGGTACATGAGCTAGCTTGTTGGAGCCCATTCCTGACGTTAGGATGTCATGCTCACCCTAATGATGTTAGGATGTTATGCCCACCCTAATGAATGGGAGAGGGGATTGCCCCTGCCCCAACCTATTTTGTCAGACTGTTTAATCTTCTTGTGAGCCCTCACCCATGAGGGAGGAGTGGAGTGGAGGGGGTGTGGGCTGGAGGGGAGGCTGGGAGCGTTGAGGAGGGATGAGAGGGAGAACTGTGTTGGGAATGTAAAATGAAATTTAAAAAGCATAAGAATTTCAAGATTCCATTATTTTTTCTGCAGAGTAGTATTTCATTGTGTAAATGTGCCACATCTTCTTTAGTTGAGGGGCATCTAGGTTGCTTCTATGTTCTTGCTATTACAAATAATGCTGCTATGAACATAGCTGAGCACATGTCTTTGTTGCATGGGTGTGGATCATTTGGGTGTGTGCCTAAGAGGGGGATTGCTGGGTCCTGTGGTAGACTGATTCTCATTTTCCTGAGGAACCGCCATACTGCTCTCCAAAAATTTGCTGTATTTATGGTTGCACTGCCACCAGCAGTGGAGGAGAGTTCCCTTTTCTGTACATCCTCTCCAGCATGAGTTGTCATTGGTGTTTCTAATGGAGGCATCACCATCCCTGTGCAGTGGGAGGGTGGGGGTGGGAAGAGAGCGAAAGGGAGGAGGAGGGAGAGGAAATTGGGATCAATATGTAAAATAAGAAATAATTTTTTTTAAAAAAGCATAAGAAATAAAAATTAGGGTGTGTACAGTAGTACTTAGCTTGCTTTCCTTTTATGCAGCCCAGGACTCTAGCCTCTGGAGTAATGCCACCCACATTCAGAGTATGTCTTCCACCTCTATTAACAAAGCCTAGACACACCTTTAGTCTTATGAAGGTGATTCTAGATCCTGTCTTGTCGACAGTATTATCCAGAACTGAAGATAACTTTGTTACCCATTTATTCAGTTTTTCCATTCTCTACCATTCCTTATCACATCCTATTTTGAGAAGCTCATTGACCTTAAATGAGCCTTTGCATAAATTCCTTAATTGGTTTCTGTAGTCACTTTTTCCTAAGCTACAAAGTCAGATGTTTAAGTGAAGTAAATCAGTAAAAACATTCCTGTTTTAAAGATGTTCTGTGATTACAAACTTTTGCCTTAAAATGGGATAGACTTTCCATCCTCAAATTCTCGCCCACACTTCTGCGTCTTTGTCTCTCGCCTCCTTATAATGTGTTCTAGCATTTTGAGTTTCCTATGTGATCCTGGTAGCACTCATTGGTTCTCCCACTCTGTGTTACTTACTGCACTGCTCACAGCATCCCATGATGCTCCAGCAGCAAACACTGACAGATAAATTCTTTTACTTACTTTTTGTTTTCGCTGAGACAGGGTTTTCAGAGTAGCTTTGGAGCTTCACCTGGTACAGAGCTCCACCTGCCTCTGCGACCCAGGTGCTGGGATTAAAGGCGTGCACCACCACTGCCTGGCTCCTTTTACTTTCTTAATTCTCTACACATATAAGAACATCCTAAGAGTTTTTATGAATTGTTTTGAAATCTTTTTTTTAATAAATGTTTTAATGAAATCTTTTATGAAAAGATTGTCTTTAGAATTCTTTTTTTTTTTTTTTTTTTTTTTCGGATGTTTCTTCCCTTGCTTTGGTAGACAGATCATTATTTTTCCTGAATTCACTGAACTAGAAACACAATCAAACTCTGTTTTTAATCACTGGCAACTCCAGCAAAGAGGCCAGTTTACACACACACACACACAGACACACACACACACACACACACACACACTCAACACTCACTCACACATATCTTCATTATATTTTGGTTAACCACATGTTCTTCTTAAAGTTGAATATTTGATAAGTTTAGATCGTGTGTATATCTGGACACATAACAGAATTCATGGGATTGGCTTATTCATGGTCCCTCCCACATGACTCAAGGGTTTGTTCCAGAAGGAATTTCTGCTAAAGAAAAGCACAAAATGACGTTTGTCTAATAAGATGTCCCAGCTACCAGAAAGGCTGATTCTGAGGTCAGGCAGGTGAATGTGTTTAAACAGAGCCCACCTTCCCACTCATTGTCTTTTCATCACTCACCTCCATCCGCACTGCAAACTGTATCCACTGCCCATGGGGCATCATTCTTTCCCCCCTCCAACGTGCTTCTCACTCAATGCAGGCTATGACCTCTATGTTAACTCCTACATCATCACTGTGAGGAAACAAGTAGCAAAACCATACAAGCGAGGATAGATGTATTTTTGTTCACAATTTTAGTGCCTTCAGTTCTCAACATTGGCTCACATGACTGTGGACTGGTGATGAGGCAGAGCGTCCCAATGGTCAAGAGCATAGCAAGTTGTTTATCTCATAGTTGGCCAAAATAAAGGGAGACAAATGGAGCTAGGGCAATCCATGCCCTCAAAGACACACCTCAATGATTTGCATAGTCCCACCATCTTCCCTATACCCTATTCGTGTCTTTATTTCAGAAGCGTAATGAAAACGTATTTTCTGTTGATGTCCATCTGATCTAATTGTTTCTGGAAATGCCTTGCGGGTACCTGTAGAGGTGTACTTTCATAATCTTGGTGACTGTCAATCTATCAAGTATCTGATGAAGGTTAACAGACTCTCCCTCAACTCCCAATTTTCGAAATCCATTTTTTGGCATCGATTCCTTCATAGAGTATGAGCCAATATAGGAATTGACTTTTCCCATTTCCCAAGGACAGAATGGAGGGGGTTCAGGGGAAGGAAGTAGGGACAGGCATAGGTTACATGTTATATCTCAAAGTAATTTTTTTTTTCACCGAAGTCACGATCTGCATCATGATTAACTTATTCTCTGGAAGTATTTGATTGTGTTTCCCCCATTTTGAATATGCTCAAGCTGACAGTGAGCTTCTAGGATGTTGTAGAGCTTGCTATAGCCAGTAGCAGGGAAAACAGAAATAGAATCCAGGTCTTTCTAAGACTTGAGCTGTTGTATTGTACCTACCTCACTGTCTATCTCACACATCCCGCCCATTTCATCCCACCAGAACTGTGTTCTATTCCTGTTCTCTATATGGTAGATTTGTATTCCAAAGTATGAATCATAGTCAAGACAAAAACTATCTGTCCACAGAACTGTGTGCGATTGTTTGGGTTCAGGACAGTGACTTCATTGGCCCCAGAAGACCGGGGATCAGTGCAGTGATCCATGTCTGAGAGAGAACTTTGTGATCTGACAGGTTGGAACACAAATATACAGCAAAGAAACTACACCACCTCTAGTGGGTTTCCTAGCATTGTCAAGTGGTGATAGATGGGGATTTGGGAGCATGCTAGGGTTAGGGCTTCGAGAGAAACAACAAATTTCCCTGATGTTCACACCTGGTTGCATGTGCCCATGATTTCCAATTTTTCCCTCATGAGAGCATAATGATGAGCAGTGGTCACCATGAGTCTTTTCTATTTCCTTCTTCCTTTTGATGCACAGTCTGCAGCACTGTGGTGGAGAATGTAGGCACTTGCCCAGTACAGAGCCCACTTTTTTTTTTTTTTTTGGCCTTCTTCTTCCAGCTCATTTTCAGGTATTACATTTATATCATTCCCCAGGGAAGTATCTGACATTCCAGTGAATGTCCCTCCTGGCCCAATATTTCCAGTCTCTGTACTTTCAGATAATTACAATTCTGTCTGATTATTTGAGTGGTTAAGTGGTCATTCATCAGTTAGCATATTCCTGAGGGTGATGTGTAGCTGGTTTATCTTCACTCTGTTTCCACACACAGTACCAAGCTTAGCTCTGAATATACAAAAGAAACACTTGCACAGTAAGTGGTGAATGCACGTGAATGGGAAGAGTCAGCATTAAGGAAGTGTGTGCTGAATCGGAATTGGTCTTCAGCACATGCGTATGTATATCTCACCATCATGCAATGAGCCCCTTGCTCCATCCTCTGAACCTCGTGCATTGGTCTGATTCTGATGTCTTTGAAGCCAGTTGCTGGAGTTCAATGGGAATGCCGTATTTGCCAATTCCACTTTACTTCCTCAGTCCAGATTTCAGACACAAGCAGCTTACCTTTCATTTATCCAACTTATCCAGAGTGTATTCATAGGATAATCGACTCCCAGCATGTTCCATACTTGTTGCTTGTCAGAGCCTCTTACAGCCAAGAGATGTAAGTAATTGGTATGGTCCACTGGGCAGCACGTGTGCTTAGAGTTTCAGGATTTCAATTTTGCTCTTCCTTCAGGAACTCTACGCAGGCCAGCTGGGGTGACCTTTCTTCTTTCATCTCTGTAGTGACAAGAAACACTGTGACTGGCAGACTGGCTGTTAAGTGTAGCTCCCATCTGTCCCACATAGTCTCCCTGTTTTCTTCCCGTAGAGTCCTGCAGCATACTTTTAATTGTCTATCTTTACTTATCTGCTATTCCCAAATTTAGCACAACTCATTCAGAACAGTTGGTCTGCTTCTCTGGAGTCTCTGTCTTTCACAAGAGGACGTCTACATAATGCTATTTCCTGAAAGCTTTTTATAGACAATGCTATGGTAGGTGAGCCAAAAATATAAACGTACATGTGCCCAATAGCAAGGTGGAGGGCAAACAGGCTTGTTGAAGGAAATGGTAGTGGGAAGAGTAAGAAGGGGAGAGGGTAATGTGCAACACATTGAAGAAGGCCTACAGAATATTTATGGCATGAATCACCAAGTGAACTTCATGGGAGGAAGCACAGAGGATTGATAAATATTAGATCATTTTGTCAAAGACGAAGCCATCTCTTCCCTATGAGCATGTTGTGCTTAAAAGAAACGTCAGTGTGGTTTTAAAAGAGAATGAACTTAATTAAAGTCCTGACACTTTCTTTAGAGACTAGAAATGGAAGTTTTGTCATGCTCCTAAACACAGTTTACATGTAACGTGGACACATTTATTTTACCTATTCAATATTTTCACGTCCAACCCCACCAAATGTGTGGTTTGGTTTCTCTGATGCCCTGGGAACCTGTTTGGAATTGCCTTGTCTGGAGCTTTTACATGTGCTATCCTAATTCCTTTATTTTGGACTAATATGGTATTTCTCTGTAGAGGCATGATAACAATTTTTGTTAAATACATTTCCTACTTTCTATGGACTTCTGAAACATTGGCCTTTAGTCCACTTATCTTCTAAGAGAGCAGAAAATCTGTGTATCTAAGAGACAAACACAGGATATTCTTTGGGGATATAAAGGAGAGAGGAATGTTGAACAGACACTGTGCAGGTTATGCTAGGAGGATATTAAGCTGTGGTCTAGGGAAGTTGGTTTCTCCCAATTCTTTGGTGTATTGAACATTTGGGAGAAGCTTTTCTTTTGTATCTTTCTGTTCTCATCTGAAATACGGAACCATGAAAGATAGGTTGGAAGTAGTGTTCTCTTCTTTAACTCTTTTACCCTTTATTGAATTGGAAACAAGCGTGTGACTTTTTTATTTTTGTCTTCTTATGATATCACTTTTAAAAACCAGAAGTCATGAAAAGGTACCCATTCATGAAGAAAGTAAAGGCTTAGAAATGAATTGTAATTTACATCTTTATGTATGGCTTTGATATATAGCAGTTAGAATTAGGTTGTTATATGTTTAATTCTTGCATGTTCCTACATGTACCATACTTCCTGGGGGCAGGAAATGAAGCACTAGTAATGAAAAGAGGCTTTGAGACATATCTTCTAGTCACTGGAAAATACTAGAATGGAGTCATAGACAAGAACACTGCCAGACAGTTTTTGTTAAACCTAGTGGGTCACAAAACAAAACAAGAGATGGATATGAGGAAGGGTCTGTTATGAGTTATAGATAGTTACCTATAAGAGTCAAAACTTGTAGTTAGGTTTTCTAGATATACAAAGATGTATTTGAAGTGGATAAATATTCTTCAAACCTTTCAAAGACCTACAGAATATGGTATTTAAAATGGTTTAGGGTTTTTCTTCACAGAGAGGCACAACTGCTCCTGGCAACACCAACTGTGTCAGAAAGGAGGATGGACATCAAAGAAACTTGTTATGGGGTTTGCTTCCATTATGGAAAGACTAGCCATTTGGGCAAGGTACTGTTCTCGTCTAGACTGTTTAACTATATGCTTTTAAAAGTAGATATGCAGGACCCACAGGAAAGTGACTGCTGAAACAAGATGGACAGTGCTACAGGGTTCCTGCTCAATGGAATAATGTGCCAGACATTTTGCAGGACACAGAGGAAAAAAGACTGGCAAACTGCCAATACAGGTGGACAGTTTGAAATTTCCTGCTTTGCTGAGGAGTCTGCCAGACCCACTGTGGCCTATGGGCCCAAGATGGAACATTACAGAAGAACTTTGGGTGACTTACCAGGCAGCTAATTGTCTCTGTCATTCCTAGAGTTTATATATTATCCTTCTGTGGTCTTTGATGGAGTTAAATACAGATAGTTATGATTATAGTTTTCCTTAGTTAGGATTAAAGATAAGTTAAATATAAGACTTTAGATTCACAACGATAGGATAGATGATATATTTTCTTTAATTCCTAATAATGTTAATAGACTAAATGTTGTTAACTATTGTTTTGTTATATATTTTGCTATATAAATTTAAAGCCTTTCTTTTTACTTAGAAAGAAAAGAGGAGATGATGGGAAATGTCATTCTGTAAACATGTGTCTCTTATTGATTAATGAATAAAGCACTGTTGACCTATAGGGAAGCAAGATAGGTGTGACTAGGAGACAAGGAAGATTCTGGGAGATGTAGTAGAAAGGAGTCAAAATGTAGGACTCAAGAGGTCCAGACCCTCTCTCTGGTAAGATAAGACTACTTGGAAACATTTAGATTGATAGAAATGAGTTAATATTTAAGACAGAGCTAGCCAATAAGAAATGCTAGTAACAGACCAACATTTTCATAACTAATAGCTTCTTGTGTTATTTGGGGCTGACACATCGGTGGGACCAGTTTGGTGTGGAAGTGATCCTAATAAGGGTATTGTTGGTGGAGATATGATATGGGGAATGGGAAGGAAGAAGTTGAGCAAACAGTAACTACAATGCCCTGTGTAAGTATGAAACTGTCAAAAGAATGAGTTTAATAAAAGAAAGGGGAAAATCAAAGGTAGTCACCTCTGATCTCAACAGATCTGAACCAATTCTTACATTAGCGGGCTACCTCTATGTCTCCTCAAGTTACAAACCTTCCCTGAGGCTTCTTTCTTAATGGCCTTCCTAAAGAAATAGGAGGACAGCACCATCACACCTTCAGAATGTTCCTGCCCACAGTCCTGTCCTTGTGACAGACACTTAGCATGCCAAGATGTATCCCTGCCTGCTTTTAAAGCTATAACCCATGCAATCTTCAACCTTGAAATAGGGCATGACATAAATGGATCTGCTATTTTTATTTCTTGAAGTATGACTTGAAACAGAGTATGTGCAGTAGTAAACTCCTAAATTGAGTATTCTTAGAGATTTACCCACTCATTTCCAAATGCTTTTTCATGTGAACATGTGTAAGCTTCCTAAGTAAAACTCCGTGCATCTTTGTTCATGAAGGACATTGTTTTGTTATGACCCCTTACCTCTTGCCATAATAAACTCTTTTGCCACCATTTATCCTTTGAATGCATTTTATTTGGCTTTGCATTCACTGATATACAATATACAATACCATCACCTTTAGTCATAGATAGCAGAATAAAACACTTGCTCTTCCTAAATTAGATCTGTGTTCCATCTTAACAATTTACATGAACATACCTATTTTTTTCCCTTTTTTAATTCACTCCTATCCATAATGTCTAATCCTGGAGGAATGTGAAATCATGCTGAAAGAATTGTGATAGGAGAGTAAGAGAATTACCTGGAAAAAGCTAAAGGGAGACAGCCATCAATCTGTTATGCAGAGACAAGGATCCCTTGGACAAGCTGGCAACTTAGAGTTGCCAGCATTTGTGATACCTCAATTCAATTAAGATGCCTTGACCCGTGTATAAGTTCAAGGAAGATGACACAGGAAGCTATCCAAGATCCATCTCTGTGCACACTAATGTGTGTTTAGCAACTCCACTACTAGCTGAGGAGCTATTGTCATTTGATAACTGATAGGAAGAGAGTCCGTTCCTTCCATGATGCTATGCCTGGTAGCACAAACACTCTCCAGGGCAGGCCATCCTCCCAAGAGTAGTTGGGCAACACAAAATGGACTTAATTGGGAAAAACTGAAGAAAGAAAACTCAGTGTTTGGTGGGGGGGAGGGGGAAGGAGAATGGGGAGAGAGAGTAGATCAGGCAGGTAGGGAGGAAGGGTGAATATAATCAAATACGCTCATGATAATTTCCATGATAATGGCCTTGTAGGATCATATGTATGAATAATTGGTTCTCAGTTGGTAGAACTGTTTGAGAAAGATTCTGTTCAAGGAGGTGTGTTCCTGGGAGCAGGCATTGAAGTTTCAAAAGACTCCTATGACCCCCACTGAGTTCTCTTTCTCTAAACCACAATGTGGTTGTGGCTCATGAAGTAAACTCTTATGTATTTATTTGCTCCATTGTTATTGATTTTAATCATCTGAATCTGTAAACCTAAATATACTCTTATAAGTTTTTTAGTCATGGAGTTCTGTCACAGCCACAGAAAAGTACCTAAGACAATACTGTATGAACATTTTAAGAATTTCATTCTTAAAAACAAATGTGTGCCCACATACATGCAAAACACATACACATTCAAAAGAATGTCCAGGGACCAAACCCTAGTTATCTCCATACAACAGACTTGATAAAACTTGAGATGAAAAAAGGAATTAATTGAAAATATGTTTTTGGAAGTGAAACACATACAAATACTGGTGTTCTCTTTTGGTCTGTTTATTTATTTTGAGGCCAAGTCTTTCTGTGTGGCCCTAGATCAACCTGAACTTATAGACAAGTCACCCACATGCCTCTGCCTCCCAACAGTTAGAATTACAGCCATGTTCCACCTCTTCTTGCTCAGGGTTCCATGTCTTAGTTAAATCTGGGCCAGCCACTATACAGTGATTATAACCACTGAATTTAATGTATTGAAAGTAGCATTTTGTTACTTTCCCCCACTCTTCAGACACTGTTCTAGATAATAAAACCAGCCAGGGATTTAGAGCTCATGACACAGACTCTTTTGTAGTGGGTAGTTTTATATTGACTTGATACAAGCTAGAGTCATCAGAGTGGAAGGAGCCTCAACTGAGATTATGCCTTTATAAGATCTAGCTGTAAGGAATTTTCTTAATTATTGATCAGTGGGACAGGATCAAGTTCATTGTAAGTGGTACCATCCCTGAGCTGGTGGTCCTGGGTTTTATAAGAAAGCAGGCTGAGCAAGCCATGAAGACCAAGCCAATAAGTAGCATCCCTTCATGGCCTACGCAACAGCTCCTGCCTCCAGCTTCATGCCTGGGTTGCATTCGTGTATTGATTTCTTTTGGGGATGAATGGTGATATATAAGTATAAATCAAATAAACCCTTTCTACCTCAACTTGATTTTTGCTCATTGTTTTATCACAACAATAGAAACCCTAAGACATCTTTCTCGGTGCAATTTTCTACTCTGGATACATGCCCTTGAAAATGTGTCCTTACATGTTAATATCTTAGCATCGCCGAATCCCATTCTCTTAGAATCGTATAGTGCTTACTCAAATCACAAATACAATATGTCTTAGGATGTGTGATTAGAGCCTCTTAGGACTTATCACCATGAAAGCTTGGAGAAGTAGTCTTAGATTTCAAGCATGTGGGGATTGTAGATCCAAAACTTAGAGTTGTAGCTTTTTAAAGAATCATTTCAAGCCCCCTTTTTTTTGTATCATATAACATTAGAATGTATTGAGAGTATAGAATTATTAAATGTCAAATTTCTATCATGTTAGAAAATGGGAATACTATAATTTTGAGTCACACTATTGATATCTTATTTTCTAACTTCTCTTCAAGGCAGAAATACCATTGCCAACATGGTTGGCATTTTGAGTTGGAAAATTCTTTGTTAGTTGTAGCAGAAACACATATCTGGGTATCAAGGTATTTATCAAAACCACCTATAAAGCAATCACCTGTAACATAACTCCAGACTCTAGGAGGAGCTCATGTCTGTCACACCCATGAGTACATGGATACACACACACACACACACACACACACACACTTTAAAACAATAAAATAAAATAATTTAAAATGAATACTTTTTGCATGAGATTTTTGGTTCCCATTGGACTGTGTTCCATCCTAAAGAATAGACAAGGTTTGGGTCAAGGTTATACAATAATATGGGTTCTGGAAGAATTGCCATGAAAGCAGCTTATCTGTCCCCTCTTTCTGAAAACTGAAACAGGATTTCCTTTAGCATTGCCAGTTTTAACTGTTTAAAAGCCCATTCTTTTATCAGTTTAATCTCATCTCCTCTCTTGGTCATATTAATTATATAATTATAATAATTTATGGATTTTTAAAATAAATCTATAGTTAAAAGGTTGCTCTCTGCAATTATACTTTCTAGGTTCAAACTCAAGATCTGTAACAAAGTGCTTTGGCTTTAAATGGTAACTTCAGCAACAGCTCCTCCTCTTTCTGCTCTTCCTCCTCCTCTTCTTCCCCCTCCTCCTCCTCTTCACCTTTTCTGGCCTCAGTTCCTTCAGAGGAAGTATATAATCTCTGTATTATGGTGGTCTCAGAGGTATATAAGAATGCTTATATGTACTTTGAAGCTTTAAGAGTGACATTTACAGTAATTAAGATAGTCTTGCCTGTCTATATTTGTTAGCTTTTTTATGTAAAAAAGTATTTGGCATAAAAAAGTTAGGGGGACAATTCATTTTACCTCAAGGTTTTAGAGATATGACTTTGTCTTTGTAGAGAAGGTGATGTAGATACGGACTATGTGATGGGCAAATAGCAAAAAAGGGGCATGGAGAAGGCAGAACTTACCTCTAAGGGTCCATCCTTGGTGACCTTTTTCCTTTAGCTTCCTCTTTCTCCTTCCAGATTCCAAATTTTCTAAAGTAGTATCATGAGCATATGAGCAATATTTCATATCCCAATTATACCAAAGACCAAGCCTTTGCAGGCGCCAAGCAACACTTCCTGATGCTTTCTATAGACAAAAGGATCATAAAGGCATGGGTATGTGGGTCACACATTAACAAGAAGTGTGTAAGAATTCGTTTAGAAACTGTTCTGTCTATGAAATGAGATAAGATCTACATTATCAAGCTATTGAGTCGATTATAAAATGCTTACCACATGCACATATGCACATAATGGCTAGATATGGGCTGTTTTAATTACACGCAAACCTTATTTCATTGTAACATCTATGCTTGCAAAATCTATTTTTTTTTTAATTCTTTCTCCTGTTCTGAGAACAAGGGAAACATTGTGGACTAGGGGAGAAACCAGTGTGTTTGAAGACCCTAAATTAAATTAGGCATATCTGGTATGACAGAGGCTCTGAGATTAACAATAATCCATGTTAGAGCTTGAAAGTGTTGTTTCTTTAAATGGTCAAGGGAGAAGTGCTTCCCTGGATTTATTCATGGCTTTATTGGAAGTGACAGTAGGTATGTGCTCTTCTTGTGTAGCTACTGTGCTGGGCATACACACCAAATACACTTAGGAAGGGAAATAATAAATCATTAGAACTGTGAGCTTCTCTTGCACAGAACCACGGGGGGGGGGGGAAGGGGGGAGGATTCCCCCAAGCAATTCAAACTCAATTACCCTGCTCACAAGGTGTTTGAAATGGAAACAAATGAAGAAAGCAGGTGTAGAAGCAGGCGACATTCATCAGTGCAGCTGGAGACACTGTGTCCTGGGCCACGGGGTAGACTTGGTTAATTGAAAACAGGAGTAAAAATAATGTAAGTAACTCCAAGTCTTTGTAGACCATGTCAGAGTCAGAAAAATCATTTTCGTGCATTGTCTGCATTGCCCTATAGAGCACAGCTGGTTCCTTTACTAACCAAGTGGCATTTAGATGCATCAATGACCTTGTCCAATGTTAGAGACTATACTTTGTCAAGACTAGAGCCAGCACTTTAGATCCTGGCCCAAGCTAATGGAGTGTCTCTTGTACAGCAGGCTCTGACTAATCCAAGTAAGTGCCCCTGTTCTTTCAGGACTTCTCAAATCCTGGTCTGGATGATGTCTGTTTTACTAGGGATGGAGGCTGGGGAGTGGGGGCAGGGGGGTGGGGGGAGGGAGGGATCCAATGCAGTCCTTGAATTCCTGGAAACAGTACTTGAGGGTTCAGTACTGTGGAAGGGGGGTTTAAATAATACCCATTTATTTTCTTATAGTTCTGGAGGTCGTATGTTTGAGAATGAAGTGTTTGGTTTCTTCTAAGCCTATCTCTTTGGGTTGTAGCTCTTGGTGTCTTCACATGCTTATCTGCCAGTGCTTGCTGGTGTCCTAACCTCTTCTTATTTGGTTATAATTAAGCCTTATTTTCTATCCCCATTTTAAATTGCTAATTTACTTTTTTTTTTCTTCCAAAACATTGACATCCTGGCTTACTGGGATTAAGACATCATCATACTGGTTTAGTGAGGAGCATGTTTCTACCTGTGATAGAAACACAATTCCACACATGCTCATCTCTTCTTCCTGTATCATTGGTCATATTTGGTCATACATTGAGTATTTTCAGGTGTTCCAAAAATCTACATTCAGGCCTTAGAGTACAGCAGAGTGTACGTAACTACATGACAAGTCTAGGTCTAGCAAACTCTCTGAAGGACAAGGCTCCTTCTTATTTTGCCTTCTAACACATTGGATGGCATCTGCACACATAAGATAATTTGCACGTTATACTTTTGATAATAGTTTTAGAAGAGTATGTATAGTGAAGCTAAGAACCTGCGACTATGTAGGTCATGGTCCCTAGGGGTAAACCTGCCATTATTCTGTTAAATGAATATAGTATTAAAATAACTTCTTCTTTTTAAGTTCACTTTTTAAAATTTAATTTGTATTTCAACCACAGTTCTCCCCCCCCCAGCTCCACCTTCTGCCCCTCCCTCTTCTCTCCCCCACCCCCAGCCCAAACGCGATCCATTCCTCCCACAGAATAAGTGTAAGAAGTATGGGTTTTTCCTCCCGCCGCCAGTCTTGTCCCGCCGCCGCGCAGCCCCAAATAATACACAGAGACTTTGTATTTGATATTATGCTATTGGCCAGGTACTAGTTTCTTATCGGCTAGCTCTGCCTTAGTTATTAACCCATTTCTGTTGATCTATGTATTTCTCTTACCGGGCAGCCGGCAGCATACTGTTTTCTTTCGACTCTCCATCTTGACTCCTCCTTCCTACTTCCTATTTCCTCCTTGTCTCCTAGTCCCTCCTATCTTCCTTTCCTATTGGCCAACAGTGCTTTATTATTAACCAGTATGAGAAACATACACAGAACAGACATCTCCCATCAAATAAGGGCTACCATTGGGGATGGATAAAGCCTGGCACATTAAGTGGAGGCAGGAGCAAGCTCCTCCTCCCTGCATTAAGGCTGAGCAAAGCATGCCACCATTGGGAATGGACTCCAACAAGCTAACTTGCTCATGCACCAAAAATAGATACTGGTCCTGTGGTTAGGGGGCCCCTCAGATAGACCCATCTACGAAATTGTCTCTTGCATGAACAGAACCTAGTAGTTCTGTCCGTGGAGGCTCAGAATGACAAAATTGGATACCACATGTAAAGAATAACCAAACAGCAATCCATAGCTCCAGAGAAGCTAGGTAACAAGAAGGACCATAAGATAAAATATTTTCTAGTGGCATCTCCATAGATCGGGCGATCAATCAGGCCTCATCAGGAAAGCTGCTTCTTGCAGGAGATGGCAAGTAACACAGAGACCCGTGATTGGACAGAGAACACACACACACACACACACACACACACACACACACACACACACACACACACACACAGATGGGGGGGGCTTTGGAGCTCTCAGCCCTGAATGGGATGCCTTTACAAATCCCTTCCCAATAAAGGTCAGGGAAATGTGGAAGAGGGGTTTAGAAAGATTGTAAGAGTTAGAAAAGGTGGATGATTTTAAGGAAGCTGTATTTGCTAGCTACTACAGGGCATTAACAAAGGATAGTGGGTAATTGGATGTAGGAGTCTGGACTTCTAGAGAGAGAGAGATCAAAGCTGGGGGTTCTGAAGTTGCCAAAGAGAACCTCCAGAGAGGTAAAGAGAATAAAGCAAATACTCTCAATGCCCCCACATGGCAGTACCAACGGGATTTATTAGGTTATAAAAGTACAGGAAATTTGAAGGGAGTATGCTGGTCAGGGATATGGGGAAGAGCTAGAGTGAGGAAATGGGACACACACTCACACTCACACACTCACACTCATACTCATACTCACACATACACACACACACACACAATCATATTCCATTCATATGTGTATGAAACTTTCAAGAACAAAGACAAAATTAAAAACAGAAAGGGAGTCAAAGGAGATGAGTCAGTCTGTACTCTTTGCTAACACATCTACAAATTGGACTTTGAATGGAAGGAAAACTGGAAGTCACTGAGAAGCCTGAGGTAATGGCGGCAAGAAAACGACACTTGTAAAGGGAGGGTGGTTGCTGGAGGTCAGCAGCAACAGAGATGGTTTTCTGAGTATGGAAATATTTGTTACAATTTGTCCATAAGGTTACTAAATAAAAGAGAAGCAACCATGAGATCTGCAAAATTGAGGGCATCGCATCATTGATATGAATGGGCTTTAGTGCTGAGGTTAAGAAAACATCTTTTGAAGTAAGTTGAAAGGACTGTGTTACACCATCAAGGGGGAACCAGAAGTTGTATTCAATCAACTCTTCCAATAATATTGTTGACTGGGATTCAGAATAATTCAAAGGACCTTGGCTACAAGCAGTATTGTTACTTCAGCTTGCAGCTTCATGTCCAGGAAAGGTACCTTAGTCTATATTTTATTGATCTCTCAGAATACCCAAAATTAGGTAGCTATGATGATCTGGATTAGATGTCACCCCCTCCACTTGCTAATCTTAAGCATTTGAATACTAAATCACCAGCTGGTGGCTGTTTCAAGAAAGGATTAGGAGGTGTGCTTCTGGAAGCTTTTTTTGGTTCCTAGATCAGAGAACATTTAGTACTGGAGTCCATGCTCTTTGGAGGGATATCTTGCTTAGTGGGGAGGGCCTTGGTCCTGGCAGAGTTCATTGACTCCCCATGGGAAGCCTTACCATCTCCGAGGAGTGGAGAGAGGGGGGGGTGGGGGGTCGGAAGGAGGGGAGCAGGAGGAGGTGAGGGAGTGGGAACTGGGATTGGTATGTAAAATGAGAACAAATTGTTTTAAAATGAAAAGTAAATTTTGAAAAGTGCCTTTATCCCTACTGTGCTCTCTGCTTCCTGTTTACGGATGCTGATGTGAGTCATTTCCTGGTCCAGCTCCAGCTCCAGGCCTGCCTGCTGTCATTCACTCTCCCACAGTGGTGATGAACTTCCATCACTTTGGAAGTGTAAGCCCCAAATAAACACTTCTTGCTGTAAGTTCCTATGGCCATGGTGTTTTATCAGGGCAGTGATAGAAAAGTGTCCAATACAGTTACTTATAAAGAGGAGACTTGGAGTCTGATATTGACAAATACATCTGGAAAGCACTTTCTTCTTTGTTGTATATTTGAAAAACTTCAAGTTCAAGTGGGCACATGCTGAGAGCCACTTCTGCCCTATAACCCCTTTCTTCAAGTCACCCACTTATCTATGATGACATTATCACTTCTCAAACACCCAACTCCCAACATGGCCAGAATGGAGAGCAAATTTCAACCTGTCTCTCAGAGGACAAACTCTATTCAAACTCTTAAGCAAGGGCTCCATCCAGAATTGACTTAGTACTTGGACTTCTCATTCAGACATGCCGGTTGTGGTCCTCTCTTGGATCAAATAAACAGCTAAAGCCTTTGAAAGAATGTGGTGGCTGTCAGTTAAAACAGAGTCCGGGATAAAAGAAAGAACATTTCTCAGTAAAGCCATTCCTTATGAGGGGAGAGGGTCCTTGCTGAGGGGGAGGGGGTGGTTCTGAGGAACAAGGCAGAATACAGAGAATAGAAACGTCGGTCATTGAATCAGTATGTCAGAAATTCAAGGCAGAAAGAGGTACAGAGGAGGAAACTGAAGCTCTGGTAGTTGCAGAATACTGAACGCAAATTCTGAGCTAGATTCAAAGTCCCTCTATGCTCATAGTCATTTGCAATAACTATATGATGCCATCTTACTCAGTAATGTGACTGGACACCTCAGCACCTGCATCAATGGTAAATGGGTTCGTTTCTGGAAACCCATGCCCACTTTTCAATCATTCCCTGCAAATGCTGCTTTTGCTCTCTTGACAACCACATAGGAGTCAGGAGCATGAAATGTTATTTTTTTTTTATAGGTATTGCAGAGATATTTTGGTTCCTAAATATCTTGCTAAAAATTTTAAATCTTAAATAATGTTGCTTAGTGTAAACAAGCTTTTCTCTGCTATACCTCTGTTCTTTTAATGTAACAAGCAAATCCAAAAGATAAGTCACTGAACTTTGTCAGGTAAATTTCCTTTGTGCTTTATGAGGGAAAGAGGCAAAGGGAAGAATCTTAGCTGGTTCAGATTGGTTATTAACCGTCTGTGAATATCTGTCTGTTTCTTTGGGCAACAGCAAAATAATGAAATGTTTTACACAAGAGGACAAACCGGTGTAGGGCACTTTATCTTAAAATCACAACAACAAAATCGATTTGAGATTGCTTGGAGTGGCATTCTAATTTGCATGCCGCATGGTAAATGTGGACTCCACTTTGAAAACCTATTTCCTGACACCTGGAAAGCAACCATTGTTTCAAACTTTATATTTGTCTAATCATGAAGATTGAAGACAATGCTAGTTTCTAAGGGTACACTGGTTTGTGTGAAACTATGTTGCATTTACTGCTTATTTGGTGAATTTTCCATTTCTTAGGTGTATTTTTTTTTTCTCCAGACATTCTAATTTGTTGTGAAACGCTAAATGTTTTTCTAAATTACCACCCTGTATTTTGACTCTTAAATAAGAGAGTTAGTTGATGACTGGGCTTGTGTTATGAGATGTTGCGGCTATGCTAGTTAATCCATAGTCAATACCACATGAATAACCTAATACCTTAATACAGCACAGAAGAAATGGGATTTTAGATTCTCACATTTTGGAATCAACAGAGTTACTTCTTTGTCTTATTAGCCCTTTGATTTTTGAATTACAGCCTATTAGAATAAAATTTCTTTATCTTTAAAGTTGAAAAGGTAACCTATCACCCAGAGGGATTTTGTAAACTAAATGAATTATGGTAAGTTGTTCCAGCTGGGCTGGTGGGAGATGCTTTGTTGATTTTTTTTTCATCCTGGGAAAGCATCTATTACTTATTTTTATGTTCACTGATGACCATAGATGTGCCATCTTCACAGAATTAATCACAATTCACATATGGTAAAATGTGTAAGAGTTGACATAAAGAGAAACAACTCTCAGCTTCAACTAAAAATACAGTCATATTTTCTTAATGATAATACCTTGCTTTTATATTAAAACAAATACACCCACCCCTATAATTTACTTTTGTAAAGTTTGAACAAAATAATAAATTAAGCATGTTCATGTGTAGTGTACCATAACACCAATATAACATAAATTTTCATGCTTTCACAACTAGTTACAAAATTAAAACAACTATCACTGACATCACCAAGAAAGCTATGACCTCTAATCAACACTCAACTACTCAAAGATTATAATCAATATCTGATTATACTGATACTGTGAGATTCTACAAATTTGTTATGAGTGTCAGTGATACACAACACTGATATCAAAGGATTTGAAAATGACTCATATTTGATTACAATTTGTATTTGCAATAACCCCGTAAAAGAATTGATATGCCTATATAAGTCTGAGGGTTTTGAGCTTTAGGTACATTCTTTTGTTTTCCAAGGTAGAGGGGCATCAAGTGTACATAGACACAGGTATCTACATTACAACCCATAACTGGTTAACATCTTTCAAACCAGTTGGGTTTTTTCAAGTTACTCATTTTTGGGATACTTTGTTGTTTGACTCATTCATTATCCATGAGTGGGTAATATTCCATTTTGACTCATAGGATAGACTAGACAGAACTAGGGCTTAGAACAGTACTGTACATATATACTGTGAGTACAACAGAATGTGAAATGTTCTAGTACGTAGGTAAACCGAAAGTGCAAGTTCAATGTAGGTTGGATAGTGCCTGCTTCCTAAGGAGAGTTCGTAAACATTGAATACTTCCAATCAAGAAAACCAACATTTTTTCCTAATTTATTGTGTATGAATGGTGTATATATGTGTGTGTGTGTGTGTGTGTGTGTGTGTGTGGTCACATGGGGTCAGAAAACAATATTTTGGAATCAGTATTCACCTGGAAATATACAGATGTGGGTTCTCTCTTGTTTCTTTTATGCTGCTGGCCTTTGAGCTTTCAGATGATTTTTCCTATTCCCATCTCTCATTTCAACCTAGGAGTGCTGGGGTTACATATTGCAATGTCATATTTTTTGTTTGTTTTGTTTTCCATGGGGATCAAACTGAAGTCATCTGGCTTGGGCACGAAATACCAACCCAACTCTCAATGATGAAGGGCTGATTTTAGAGATATGAAATGACTTGGTGAAGGTTCAGCAGATCCCACCTAGAATTCTTAGATTTGAATACAGACATCTTTACTTTGAACCCATTGCTGTTCCTATTGCTGTCAATGCAGAGTTGAAACATTGGCATGTGATCAGGGTTTTATAAATTAGGGGAAATTTCTGCAGAATTTTATAAGTACAGAGCATCAAACAACTGTGCCATAGAATGTTCTATGCTTATTTATAAATTATGCACTTATATAAATGGTTCTAATCACAACATATATTAAAATTAAGAGTAAGCAACCAGAAACTGTGAATTTTCATTTTTAGGCAGTCTGGAATGTAGGATGGCTGTTTTCAGTATAAGAATAAAGGCAAAGTTAACAGGTGAGTGAAAAGATCTCTATATGTCTCATGTTGCTACTGTTGAGAACATCATGGTTCTGATCATCCTGCTAAAGTTTATGATGTACCCAGAAAGCCAAGTGACAAGAGAAGCTTGTTAGGGAACTTGATGTGAGAAAGCATAAATTGAGAGAGACCCAATTGGTGGGTACCATGGTTTAAAGTATGAAGAGTGCTTCTAGGGTTAGCATGAACAGCCTCATGTGTAGGACCAAACATCATACCAGGAGGCAGCCAGTCTTTTTTCACTCAGTACTGTGTAAATGATTATGGCTGGATTCATTGTACATACTTTCAGAAATCATAGAACTCTATGAAGTCTGTTTTACTTGCCTGAACCCTTGAAAAATAGAAAATCTGGGAGCTGGTTTTTGCAAGCAGATCAAGGGTTTATATTTCTAGCATTACTCTTTGGTAGTTACATGATGTTGGGTGACACATCCACCCATTTCTTTACTTGATAGCAAATTTGTTCTCAAAGACCACAGTGACCATCTTTCATTCTATATATTGATTGTGTGAATCCCACAGAGCTAATCTGCTGTCAGAATAGCAATTTTGGACTACATAGCTCTACTGTGATGTGTTTAATTGTATTTAAAGATAAAGCATTATTCGTTATATATTTTTGAGAAAACTATTTGTACCTTGATTAATTAAACCATATAAAAGACTATTATGAATGACATCCACCACAGAAGCTCATTGTGAAGAGAAAATAACTAAAGAATTTGGCACAGTGCTTGGCATGCAGCTGTATCTTAACTTCTATCTCTCTCACTTGTGTTCTCTCTCTCTCTCTCTCTCTCATTTATGATTGTCTACTTTTCTGAGTCTTTTGCTAGGTGAGATATATGTAGTTGTGAACAGCACTGATAAGTTCCCAGCCTCATGAATATTGAATTTAGTAAGGAAACAAATGATTAAAAACAAAAGTTATTTAAAATTGAACCATATCTTAACTGGTATGAGGGAAAATGACAAGGAAATATAAAGTACCTTGGGCAAAGAAAGGGGTCAATAAATTCCTCTTCAGGAAATATCATCTTCAGCAGAAACTTAAGGAGGCCTATCTCTAGGAAATGTCATAAGAACTTAAATGCCATGCAGAACCTAAATTCTGGCAAAGAGTGGGATATGAGTGACCTTAGCAGAAGAAACAAGATGTAATGTGCCCAGACAGGAAGTGATATTCATTCTGAGCATGAAAACGTAGGGGATGGCCATAGTTTATGCCTTGATCCCATTTCCTGCACCCCTGGAATGTGTGCCATGGTTTGTTCTCAGGTACTTAAGTGTAGTCTTATGGATCACTTTGAGTTCTGTGTTCTTACCAGGAACATTTAACCTCTTCTCTTTTCCTATCTGGTGTCAAGTTTTCTTTCATGTTCATCTGGACCACTCATCCAAGGATAGCTTTCTTAAGGGCGTTAATGGGGATAAGGACCACCTATCTGTACCATCCTGAATTGTAAAGTGTCATAGAACACAATAGAGTTTGCCATAATGGTTGGTTTTCTAGTATGATCTTTCTATCTTAGACTGTACCACTGACACCAGTGGTTGTATTGTTGTCACCACACAAGTTCCACAGGGCATGAGAAACATTTCTACTGAGTATGGGATGCATAAGATATTATGCTATGAGCACACTTAAGAATTAAATAGTAATTATGGCAGGAAAAAAAGCTCCTGGTTTAGATTATCCAGAACCCATGTAGAGTCAGGCACACTAAAGCACATCTATAATCCCAAACCTCCTACAGACAGGTGATAGGTAGAGGCAAGCAAGACCTCAGGTGTTTTTAAGACATCTGGTCTCATAAATAGAGTGGTTGGTAAATATAGAGGCAAACAGGAGTCTTTGTCTCAAACAGGGTAGAGGGCAATGACCAACACCCAAGGTAGTCCTCTTAACTCCACATACACATTCTGGCATGTACATTTGCACTAACATGAGTACACATACATACAATAATCATATTACACACACACACACACACACACACACACACACATACCTAGAAGGCATCCAGAATACCTTAGTACATTTCATTCATTTGTGTTGAGGCAGCAAATGTTTCACGAGAGGCTCAAGTTCTCTTCTCATAGTATGAGAAGAGTTGCCCATCTGGCAACTCTATAACAAAATTGAAAAGCTAGTGGTTTATGTGTCTGGGTCACATGCCTGTGTCCTGGCCAGAAGAAGGTGAGAAAATGCCTGAGACATTTTCAGAGGAAGCCAGTCTTTAATAGCCTTCATGTTCTCTGTCCCCTTCCTAAACTAGTATAATTTCTAACTGAACTCTCAACACTGATCCTTATGTGTGCAAATACCATGTAGCTCTTACCAAAGAAGCTTCTTTTTGCATAAGACAGACACCAGTGAAGAAATGTGCATCTCGTCAAAATTCATCTGGGATTTTAACCATCCATAGTTTAAATTATCAACTGGAAGTCAGGGCAGGTCTTAGTTTGGGAAGAGTAGCACAACAGACAAGATTCCAGCTTGAGTGGTATAGCTTTATCCATGGTTTATTAGGGAATTCACTCTTAGGAGCAGCTAAACTCTACTAGCAACAAAGACTCAGCCACCTAAGACAGGAACAGTAGTTGAGGCTGTTTAGAGTTTTTGTTAGGACTGTGTAGTAATGACTTTCTAGGAAGTGTAAGGAAAAGAAAAGTTTCAAGAGGACTCTGAGATGTCCAGAAATAGTATCAGGATTCTGGGACCTTACTTGGAAAAGGGTAAATTTGACGAGAGACCACACTCTTTTAAACTAGAATGCAAAATGAAAAATAATTTTTCATTCTATTTAGAAATACATAAATAGCCATAAAACCTGCCGCTTCAACCCAGTTTTAAATACAAAACCTTATTAATAACATTTATTACTTAATAAGCACACTGAGAGTATATTGTATGTGACATGTACTAAGAAAGCCAAGGTTTAATAAATACTTATGAGGCCTCTTTTTATTCCTCCCAGCATTCTTCTAACATCAGATCTGGGAAATGTCATTTCTCCCACTATTTGATCCTCAAAATACACACTCAAGCTCGCAAGGCTGACAGGAACTGACATTGTCCTCATAACAGGACACCAGGTCTGTGTAGGAGTATTGATGTGGTGTCATCCAAACTGTGATTGTGGTAGACATTAAGTACCCCCCAAAGCTAAAAGAAAGGCTCTTGATTTTTTTCCCCATGGAGGAATGAAGGATGATAGAAGAAGATGTTTCATTTGATTTAAACATCATATAATCCAGGTATGCAGTTCCAGTAAACTTATCACACAAGAGGCTGAGTCAGAAGAATAGATGTCTGCAAAGCCAAACTCCATCTCAACAAATACAGAGATAAGTACATATGTAAATGAAACAAAAATATACCTTGTAGGCAGATATAAACATACAACACAACATCAGATTGTTAAAATAAGTTTTGATGTCCTCATGTGTCCATTTAATTTAAGAAAAATAGGTAAATCCAAGCCTTTGATGGGACAACATGGAACAATAATGCAATATAAGAAGCAATGCAGACTACTCACCAGCTCTGTGTTTCCCAAGCCCCCATTCACTTGTTCTTTTATTTTCCCCTGAACGTATAAGAAACAGACATCATGCCTCTGAGAAGCCTAGGGCTCATTTGGTCTAATTATGTTTTATCATCCAATATCACATCATCAAAATGTTATTAAATCAGCATTTTAAAGACCTACTTAATGGCAAGCAATGCTCATGGCCCTATAATGCATGTCAAACTGCTTAACCCCAAGAAGACTCCCAACCTACAAAGAAATTATCCAACAATTATAATGGTTCCAAATAGAGTGGCCAGGGGCATGAGAGTACTATGAAATGCAGTAGGTGTAAGTGAAGTGTCTAGGGAAAAGAACTGGGACCAGATCATCTCGAGAGATGATTTGGAAGTCATTATTACTGTGAAGTCGGGAGGCGGGAATACATTAAACAGGAAAAGAAACAGGCAATGGTTTGTTCTCATTCAAGGTCATTGTTGTATTGTAGGCATTGCATTGTATTCTGCATACACTGGCTTTTGTTCAAACCAGCTTTGAGATATCTTTCCTTTAACGTTAATTAAACCAAATAAACATTATATATGAAGTCACAAATGGCATCTTTTATTTAAAACATATAGCTACAGTTTTAATATGAACTTCAGAATGGCAAGGCTCTATGACATAAATTTACACAGCCAATATGAATACTTAAAATAGTAACGAGAAACAAATCTAAAAAAATCCCATTTTTTTATGCCAAGGAGGGTCTTTTATACAGTAATAATAGCTCACCAAATTTAGCCACAGAAAAGACCCTAGAGCAAAATATTTATTAGAAGAATGTTGTAGGAATGTTGAGTAAGAATCTGAAGATAGAATTTCTCCTGCAATGAGTAAGAAATTATGTACCTCTCATTTGGGGGAAAACAAAACATAATTAATACATAGTTACTATATGCAATTTTTTTCACGTTAATCATATTAGGATACATATTACACTACTGAGAAGATAAAAATATACTTTTCAATAAGGAAAGATAGCAGGTAAAGTTTAAAATATGCCTATGTAAACTCTCTTTATGGAAGAAAATGTATTTGTTCAGTGAAATTAGAAAATAGAAAGAAGTTGATCAGTTAATGTCTTAATATTTCCAAGAAATTAGTAATAGAGTTATTTGACATTTATTTCTATTTTATATGAAGCAGAAAAGAAATATTGTTGAGTATATGAACCCTGTAATTTGTCTTGCAGCTAAGACAAACTGTTGAGTATTCAGTCCACTTAGAGAAGAAAGTTTAGCCTGGCTAGGAAATGGGAGCCCAGGAATGTATGCAACAACTTTCTGATTGACACGAACAATTAAGACAAGAGATAACTAAACACAAGTTTAACAGTTATACATAGGGTAATAAATGGTAAATATGTGTGGCTGTCTTCTGTACATAGTGGCCATGATTTCTATTGCTTTTAGAATAATGAAAATGTGTCTAGAGCTCGGTGGTGGTGGTATCACACACATTTAATCCCATCACTCAGGAGGCAGGGGCAGGCAGATCTCTATGAGTTTGAGGCCAGCCTGGTCTACTGAGCTAGATTTGTGATAGCAAGGGCTGTTACACAGAGAAACTCTGTCTCTAAAAACCAAAAAAGAAAGAAGAAAATGTATCCTCATTACCCACAAAATATGGGCATCTATGTTTCTGTAGAGGTTCTTGTAAAACAGAGAAACTGTGTGTGAGAGGTGATACAGGGTTCCCAGAAATGACATGGATTCTTCTCCATTGGACAGGGATTTTCTTCTACCAGTAAAGCTCTACAGCTAACTAGATGGGAGAGGGGGTCTTTGTGTCTTTTTCTCCTCCTGAGACAAAAATATCATGGCAAAAGCAATTCAAAGGAAAATGACTTTTGAGTTCACAATTCCAGGTTATAGTCCATTGTTGTAGGGAAATTAGGAAGCAGAAACATGAAGTAGTTAGTCATGTGAGATCCACTTTCAAAAAAGCAAAAGGAAATGACATATCACATGTCTACGATGCTCAGGTAACTTTTCTTATTCTTAATATAATCCAGGATTCCCTGCCTAAGGGATAGTGATACCCACAATGGACAGGTTTCTTTGTCCACCTCAATTGACATCATCAAAATAATTCCCCAGAGAAATGTCCATATGTCAACCAGATTTAGATAAGCCCTCATTGACACACCCTTCATAAGTTGTCCTAGCTTGTCCTGTGTTGACAATCACAGTGTTTTGGGAGGATTTGACCATCATAGTAACTGTTTAAAAAGGCTATCATGTACTAAAGAGGATCCTTCAAGAATTTGTTGATGCATATGCTTATGAGCTTGTCTTTCATGTGCAGAACTTTAGTCATTCTGCTCTTGAGAGATAGGGCCAATGCAAGGTCTCCCTGAGGTGTTCCATAAGCTTCCATTTGCTTCTTCTTAAATAATGGAGTAGTTCACAATCAAGCAGTTGAGGAATCAAAATACCACCCTTAGGAAATGATTCTTCAGGTTAAATAATACATGCATTTTCTTCTCCATCATCACCTTCTATTGAACTATTGAGATGTTCAATGTCCAGTGCTCCCCCCAGGCTCTGTCTAATTAAGAGATAACTTCTGTGTGTCAGAAGGAAAATTTCATATTACATGTAGGGAATTTGAAATATTTATGATAACCCTCATATTAAATATCACCATAATTCCCCCAGCTATGGACTAGAGACCATAACTGAGGTGTGACACAAAAGAGAGGATAGCATTACACAAAAAGAAATCAAACAGAAATCAGAGTCATTTCCATGTCTAGAGGGGTTTCATGGATTTTTTCCTTTTTACAGTGATGGGTGAGGCCATCAAGGATTGTTACTTCAATTTTACAGATGTACCTCAGACAGGTTTGCATATTTCAATGAGATCACACGACCAGTTGTCACTGACACTTGGACAGTACAGACATCTTTTGATTCTGAACTATCTGATATTTGATTATCAATCAAGAGTAGCAAGTCAAAATACCATTCCTTTGCATTTTCTATCCAGAAGGAATCTTCTTGGAGGACCCTAGCTGAGACTCCTAGTAATATCAGACATGTAGCCTGCACTGGTCATATCCTGTGAACAGGCAAGACTTCAAGGACAGAGGTTGGGACAACAATCCAGCCACATCACCTTTGACCTACAATCTGTCCTGCTTATGGCTTGTGCTGGGGTAAAAGGGGCCTAGAGTTTGAGGGAATGGCCAAATGATGACTGTTTTAGCCTAAAACACATGCCAGGAGAGTAATCTCACCTCTGACTGTGTCCAAAGCACAAGACCCATAGGCTGGATGACCCAGCACCTAGGTTATTTGTTAAATAATTCTTTAAAACTATTTTTATTCATTCCTAAAACTTTCAAATAAAATATATTTTATCATACTCACTCCTAAACTCCTCCCTGATCCACATCTTTTCCTACCTCCCATCTTTATGTCCTCTTTTTTCTTAAAACAAAAAGGTCCAATTTGTGCTGTCCATAAACAATGGATCTGTGTTTTTCTGCTAGAGTATGGTCATCTTACCAGGGACTAAACCCGTAAAGGAAACTGACTCTTCCTTTCCTAAAAATAGCATTACTTCCAGCCCACCTCCCCACCTACATGCTGGGCTTTCATTTTCTTGGGCTTATTTGGGTCTCACACATGCTGTCATTGTTATTGCCATTGTGAATCCATTTGTGCAACTATTCTACTGTAGTTTTCTACAACCTCTGGTTTTACAGTCTTTCTGGACACTTGTCCACAGAGAAAAGTTACCATCAGTCTTACTCAGCTAGTATAGTAACTTTATAGGAGTAATTCCCAGCATTCGGATTTGATTTACGGTATACTCCAGAAGATAAAACCTATACCTTTACCCATTGTCTCAGGGCCAAAACCCTGTGCCTAGACAAGTCATAAGTCTTAGGGAACAATTTACACTATTATTATGTGAAATAGACATAACATTAAACTGACTCCTAATGACTTATCTTTATACCTATAGATTAGTGAATCTTTGAACCTCCATCAGAAAAGTGATTTCTTTTGTCCCTAGTTGGTGATTACACAAAGACTAACAACTGTTCAAGGTGAAGAGAAGAGATTATGGGATGCTTAGCTCTAAATGGGACATCTATATCAAACCACCTCCTTCCAAGACTTAGTCATAAAATAATTATAATCATAACTCTGTCTCATGTGATAGTTGTATGCTAGACACATTTAAAAATACATATGGAATAGCAGTGATTAACAATGCTGGCATTATAAACGTAGTGATGCTAATGGTGGTGAGGTGACATTGGTGATGGTGAGGGTAATAGTGATTAGAATCATAGTGATGGTGATGATATTGGCAATGATGATAATGATGATGTTGATCTTGGTAGTTATGATGATGATCGTGGCATAGCTGATAGTGAACAGTGGTCATGGTGGTGATGATTTCTTGGGGGGGGGTTATGATTATGGTCCTGATATGGCTAATAACAGTGGTGATGATGATGGTGATGATGACAGTAGTAAAGAGAAATAAAATTTCAAGCTTCAAAATCAATGTGTTTTGACAAGACATGCCTAGTATTACAGTGCGTTTGGCTTCAGTGGGATTCTGTTTTCTCTAGTTTAAATTTTCCTATTTTGGAAATACTGATATATAGAAATATCAGACCTTAAAATTATGTGGCCAAGTAAGACATATTTTCTACTTCTAATTAGGTCCTTCCTCCTATGATGGTTTACTGTTTATAATATCACTGTCAGCACTAAGGTTGGGGGCAATTTTGTGGGTATGTAGTTGGTTTTTCTTATCATAAGAGCTCTTGACTAAATAGACAGATGCTGATGACTCA
This sequence comes from Phodopus roborovskii, assembly GCF_943737965.1. Lineage (NCBI taxonomy): Eukaryota > Metazoa > Chordata > Mammalia > Rodentia > Cricetidae > Phodopus > Phodopus roborovskii. Next base: position 131,708 of record NW_026125357.1, on the reverse strand, counting down.
TTACGTCCATTTTGCTCATGGTTTTGGAAACCAGGGAAATTGCTGTTTTAGGAGTTTGTGGTCCTGATCAAATTTGCTGTGGGAGATTGTTCTGCTCATCAGGTATCTGAGGTCTGCCAGTATTACAATTCTTCATCCTATTGTTAAGATGAATGCAAGTTGGGCCTGGGCAGACATGATGCATATCCTTACACTTTTCTGCCTAAGGGTATTCATATTTATGTAGAGGATTTCTCATTACCTGTGTCTTATCTGAATAATAAAAAAAATTATTATAAAAATTGTAAGAAATAAGCCTGGTTTGTTCTGAAGTTGCTGATATTCTGTAATTTAGCCTAAAAGATACATCTTAATAGGCAATGAGCTATTCATGGTATAGGCTAATTGTCTTTTAAGTTCACGTTGCCTTCCGGCATACTGAGACTATAATAGGCACTTAATGAAATATTGTTTACTGACAAGTATCAGCAATGTCTTTAATATCATTAGTTTGAATGCATATATATATATATGCATATATATATATATATATATATATATATATCTTTCTTGTTTTTGAATAATGAGTAAGCATTATCTGATGGGGATATTTTTCATTTTTCTGTATATATGTTTGTCTTATTGGTTGTTGAATAAAACACTGATTGGCCAGGCAGAATGATAGGTAGGACTAGGAGACAAGGAGGATTCTGGGAAGTGTAGGCAGAGAGGAATCATCATGTGATCCTAGGAAGTGACATAACTGGGCCAAAACCTGCCACTAGCTAACCGTAGAATAGAGGTCTGAAGGTCTGACAGACGGGCAGAAGTGACATGGCTGGGAAAAATCAGAATATAAGCAGGGACAAACAGGAAATCTCTCTCTTCTTTGCGGAGATGCTGAGCAGTCACCATGTAGGCTGCTGGAGGAGTAACACCATACTGGGCATAACTGGGTAAGCCACAGCCTTGTGGAAATACAGAAATGGGTTGATAATAAGACAGAGCTAGCCAATAAGAAACGCTAGTCACCGGCCAAAAATTTCATTATTAATTTTGTGTCTGTGTTTCTTTGGGCCTAAGACCAGTGGTGGGACCTGTCAGGCCAGAAAGCTCATATTACAATTATCCTTAACAATTTTCAAATTTTAGTAAACACATTGGGACTTTATATATAGCCTATATTATGCCATCCATATTGATATTTTATAGCTGGTCAATTCTTAACTCTTCTGCATCCTGTTACATTTTTTAAAAATACTCAATGTATTTTGAGTTTCTCAAGGATAAGAGCTTTGAAATTCATACAGATTTATCCTACAGAATATGTAGATTGCATCCACTTTTGCCAAAGATGTATTTGCTATGCTGGCATTCTACATAGTCTTAAATGACTGAAAAAATAGAGAATGCTTCTAGTGGAATATATTATAGACAGTATTTTTTACTCTGAAAGTCATTCTATTTCTAAATAGGGGAATAATTTTATTCAATGTGGAAACAATATCTTAAGCAATAACTAAAGAGTGGTAACATGACCCTGCACAGTCAGTTTTTTTAAATGATATTAAGTGCTGATTGTTATTGATTCAGTGTACCATGTAGAATAGTTAATTTTGTTGTCTTGCAATTGTTGTTTGTGTGAGGATATATGTTTTGGTTGCTATTTAATTGATAAGTGTTCCCCACAATAAGGAATAATAATCAGTGTAATTTTGATGATGGATCCCCACTAAATTTAATTATTTGAAACCCAAGTGTAAAGCAAATTCAGTTGTATTCATAAAACTTGTGGCGTCCATATGGGCGAACAGATTGCTTTATTCACAGGTTGTCCCATGTGGGGGTATAGCCAGAGATAAATATTCCTACTTTTCTGTCCTTGATGACTGCAAGAATCAGCTTGCCACAGTCAGAGTTTGTGGTAATTTGGAGCTAACTGCATGACCATCAATTACTAAAATGTGCCTGGTTCTGGCCCACTGCAATTGCCTCTGACCTATCTCCTATCTTGCTAATTTTCTAATCTAATGCTCTTTTCTTTGTACTGTCAAATTCAACTTCTCAAGCCACCATTCTAAAAACAAGGTCATTTCCAAATTCTAATGGCTTCCTTTTGTTTATGGAATAAAACCAAGTACTTGTACTGATGTTTAAGAATTCTACCGGTCCTGATTCTATGGTGTTTCCAAGCCCAATGTGCCTCTCATTTTCAATATTTTGAGCAACTGTTGAACTGGATCACCAAGTATCTTCCAGGTATCATGGATTCCCTGGCTCATTTCCCACCACTTCTTGCTCCAGTCATTATCTATGTCCAGAAATTATTTTCCATGTTTTACACAGTTCGTTGGCATGCTTTTTATTGATCAAGAGACTATGGGTCAGGCATTGTCCAGTCTATCAGGAACATAATGTTCAACTCAGCCCTTACTTCCTCTCAAGGTATTGGTCTCAAGTTGAATCAGTGTTTCATTGACCACCCCCATAACTTCTGAATTATGTCTACTCCAGCATATCATGTAGGCAGGACAAATGGTAGGTCAAAAGTGATGTGTCTGGGTTGGGTTCCCAATCCCTCCACTTGAAGTTTTGCTTGGTTACAGGAGATGACCAGTTCAGGCCCTGTATCTCTCATTCCTAGGAGTTTTAGCCAGGGGTCACCCTTATTAGAACCCTGGGAGTTTCCATTCTAATAGGTTTTTAGCTCACCCCAGACATGCCCCAGATTCCAGTTGTCTTTCCCAGTAATCCTTCCCTCCCTCCCTCCCTCCAAACTGATCCCTTCCATGCTGGCTTCTCACACCAGGGTGCTTATGTCATCAGTGGATAAATAGCAGGAATTCTTTTCTACCATGAACGTTCTATGGATCAAACTCATGCCATCTGACTTGGTGACAAGCACCATTGTTTGCTGAGCTGTCATGCTGGCTTTCAATTTATATCTCTCTAAGAACTGTTGTCAAGGGCTAGAAGTCTCTTGATAACAACAGTAAGAACAAAAGCAACAACAAGACAAAGTGAAAGGGCCAAATAGAACCTAGAATTTAAGTGTTGCTTTTTCTGACCCCCAAATATTTTGTATATTCTTTGAGTCATTATCTTGGTCCACACAATCATAAATGTGACCCAGTTTTCTCTGTCTACTTCAGTTTTGCTGACCTCTCCCTTCTGCAGGAACATGAAACTTTATTCTTATTAAGTACAAATGGTTTCTTCTCTATATGAGTTTCTTTTGTACCACAACAATTGAAGTACCTGAGCAAGCAACCCAAAGAAGGAACTTTCTGCTTTGGCTGGTGTTTAAAGAAGGTCTCAGTTCACCATGAAAAGTAGGGCATGGCTAAGTTTGTGGTGATGCTGATATGAGAGATGCACATCACATCATTATGGATTATGAAGTATAAAGCAGAAGCCAGGCTATGGCCTTTACAGGGTACCCCCTAATGACCTATCCCTTACTTCCACTAACCTAACCCTTCCTCCTAAAGTGTCTTTACTCAACTGAATCAGCACAATTATCAGGGTGAAAATTTCTTAGACTCACGCTTGTGGGGCATTTCTGTTTCAAATCACAACATTCTACCCTGCCACCAAAGACTCACAGACGTCTGTACAATTCAAAATGCATTCAGCCAAGCATCAAGAGTTTGGAGTGCAGGGTTGGGGATATGGATCATCGATTAAGAGGACTTTTTACTATTTCAGAAGAAGTGGTTAAAAATTCACTTTACCTACATGGCATTTCACAATTATCTGAAACTCTAGTTCCAGGGTATTGGGATTTTGGCCCCTGTGGGCTCCAGTCACATGCAGGATGCACAGACAATTAAGCAAGGAAAACCCCATGCTGATAAAATAATAAAATAAAAATAAAGTAATAATAATAATAGTAGTAATAAATACAGATATAAAAGAGTCTGCAATGCCTTACCAGTCTGAATACTATTCAAAAGTCTAAGTCCATGGTCTATTTTGAGGATCAATGTGGACTCTTAATTGTAAGCCCTAGTTTTTTTTTTAAAAAAAATATTTACTTCTGATTAAAATGAAGCAGAGTAAACATTCTCACTCTAAATGAGTAGAAAAAAAATCCAATAGAAGGAGAAAAGGAAAATAGTAATAAAATGAATTCTATTGACCTTCTGCTATACCCGTAGAACAGTGTCTCACTTGACCATCATCAGAGAAGTTTCTTCTTCAAGTACATGAGAACTAATACAGAGGCCTACATCTGGAAAATGGGGAGAGAGACCACTCAGTCTTAAGTGGGAGGTCTTCATCAAATCTGCAACTTAGGACTCAGAGAATCTCTGGAGCAAAGGAGGTGGAAACATTATAAGAGCCAGTAGTGATACATAACCCCAAGGAAACAGTGTCTTTGAGATACAACAGCTTGTTGCACGTGTGAATTCAGAGGTGGTGGCAGCATCAACAGTACATGCACAGGCTCAAGTCAGATGGGGTACCAATGTTGAGAAGAGGAAGTGGGGGATTTGAAATGTAAAACATGACACTCTGAGAGGTACTAGGACAAGGGATTAGACATATAGGCCTTAGAGTTTGAGCAGAGCTCAAATACTATAGGTTTCCTTTAAGATACATAGAACCTTGAGCAGGAAGCTTAGATATTCTAAATATCAATTGCCTTATATAATAATAGAGGCAGCATTGAAGTTCATAGAGTTACAAAGACACAGAATGTTCTTTTATATTTACTGAATATTCAATATTTGAGAGCTATCATCTAGCTATGAGACTGAGGTTTTGACATATCAATGTTTATTTCTGTTCAGTTTTAAAGCAAGGTTAATAATTCAGGGAATTGAATCCTCCTTAAGAAGTAGAGCTTAGAATTTCCATCAGAAATTTTCAGAAGACATATCATGCTAGTTTCAAACAGCCTGAAAATGACTCAGAGGTCAGAAGCACAATCACATTCACCCCTGACACAACTGAACAATGACTAATGGCCGCCTTTGGCTGTCTTGCTGTGAGGCCATGATAGAAATTATGGAGTTGTCAGCAGTAGAGATGGGGGTTACAGCTTCACACTGGCCATCCTTTATTATGTCAGCCTTTCTTGATCTTTAGATCTGCTTAGTCTTAAGCATCTGTCATCTGACATCATCTGATCTCATTCTGGGCAATGATGGGATATAATCTAGTGTCCTCACCTTGCCCCTACATAAGAAGCTCAGATCAGCTATTTATTTTTCCCCACAGAAGGCAAGTTGCATTCTGTACTATGTCACTGATACTTAATAATTACGGGGTTTCATGACTGGTCTAAATCCTAGTTGCAAGATTTGTGAGTAAACTTGGAACAAATGGCTTTTCTTTGAATCTGCCAGCCTCTCCTTACCCAAGTTACATTGGAAAAGACATTTATCTCTTACTGTGGTTTTCTCAACTGTTGACATCTATTATATGTACAGTTGAGAATATTGTGAGTGAAAACTGAGGCATTGATGCAAGTGATTTGAGAATCACAGTCACTAGAGAAGGAATAAAATAAGAAGAGAGTGAGGAGAGGTAGGCTGGGTCTTGTTTCTTCTCAGCAGGTTCATGATTATACAATAGTTTTCTTAGTATTGTGATTTATTTTACACTAGTGCTCAATTTATTTATCATGCCCACTTCTTCTGAGATTGGAACTTGGGATATTATATGAGAATAGTTACAAGAGTTGGGATTTTTTTAATATCCCTTTGTCATGAGGATACATTATTTGTTTCTAGTTGAAAATAAGTTTCCTTTATAGATTGCCTCAACACAAGTAAACAGACATGTTCTAGGAACCAACTAATAAATGACAACTCCAAATTGTCCTAAACAGACAGTGATGGATATAGTTGGATGGATATGATCACTTATTATTATCAGAGTCTGTGTATAATCACGTTGTGTAGAACTCAGATAGGCTGAACATTGGTAATGTCAGAAAACCAAAATGCTAGTCAAAACTACATTTTGAGTTCTCTATTGGAATTATGCACTTTCATGCTAGGTTGTAGGAAATAGATGCTTGAGAGATAAAGGGGTCAAGGTTTAGGATTTTGTGGTCACTATATCTCAAAAGATGTTTCTTGAAATGAGAGCTTGTAAGTATCTTCATGGCTTGCCCAAATAGCATGTGAGAACCACAGAATAAAGATAAAATGAGGTAAAATTGAATGTGGTGGTGCAGGAGGTAGAAGCATAAAGATCAGAATGTTAAGGTCACCTTCAGCTATATAATCATTCCAAGGCCAAACTAAGGTGTCAGAGATTCTGTCTCAAGGTTTTAAAAGCGGTGCAATGTGTTAGAGCCCTAGGTTTGGGGTACTCAGGTGTGGATGCTGAAAATATATGAACTGTCTATGGTTTCTAAGGTCATGCTGTGAAGAAAATTGATTTGTAGTGTTTATTCCTGGTAATCCCAGTTGATAGTCTCAAAATGCATAAAAATAGAAAAGAATATATTTACCTAATAAGTCTTTGGGTTTCTGTAAGTAGAGTTTGGGATTTTAACTTATGTTGTTCATTTATGAGTAGGAGTTATTCCTTTTCACTGAGACACGGAAGCTGTAATTTCTTCATTTGCTCAGTCTTTTCAGCCTACAAAGGAGGAGACAGTTTGAGAATTCTTCAACCTATGTAACAGAAGGCATGTACCTCATTTTGCATTTTACGATGGTGAAGTCAAGGGAGTCAAACTCAACGTCTGTATTCTAAGGACTGTCCTGCCACCTTCCTCCATAACTTTTGGGGGACAGAGAACTCTAAGCTCCCTATTATTCTAACTGTGTCTCCCTCATCTCCCCAGTACCGCTGAGAGACACTCAATTCAGCCTCCACCGGCTGATCCGCACCACCCGCATCACATTCCTCATATTCCTATCACAGCTAAACAATGGCCTTCCTCATATTTTTCTTTTCTGCAATCACTCAGGTACTGCAATTGGAGATACAAACACACACTGAATTATCACTGCTATTCAATATTCAAATATTGATCGATCCCCATTTACTCTGGAAGGTATCCTTCTACTTAAGACAAAATAAAGACAAAATTGGACTTTTCATCTTTAAATCAATCTCACATAAATTTAATCTGTAGTGATATGTTATTACGACTTATGAAAGTGTGTCTGAGGATTCAGAAAGCAAAGGCAGCTATAGAGGTTAGGCAGTGGTGATACACACCATTAATCCCAGCATCCTTAGAGCTAGGAGATGGTGGTACACACCTGTAATCCCAGGACTCAGGATTAAGAGGTAGCCAGATTTCTGTTAGTTCAAGGCCACACTGACTACAAGAAATTGACCCAGTCCTAACAGAAACAGCTCACACAAGGTGGCCTCAGTACCTGGCGTCACATGCCTTTAATCCCAGTACTAGAGAGTTATAAAAGATAGGAGCCGTATCTTCAGTCATCAGTCTCAGGGGTATTCTCCAGCCACAAGGAGGAGAGGAAGCAGTCTGAGATTTGGTGAGAACTTGTGGAGACAGGATCAGCCCTTTCAGCCTGAGGTAGAGATGAGAGCTTGTAGCTGGCTGCTTTGCTTCATTGATCTTCAGCTTGAACCCTAGTATCAGTCTCTGGGTCTTTTCTTTTTCATGGTACATCAGTTTCCTTCAGATAAGTTACCATTTAACAATGCAGTGTTTTCCTTAGGCTGCTCTCGTTCACCTACAGAGGTCTCATTCACAGAAACTATCACAGGTTCTTCCAGAACATGGTGAGTGCAGGTACATTCACTGATCCACTAAACACTTAGGTGTGCATGGGTATCTACATAAAAAGTCAGTATTTCTCAGCTCAACCTCTAGGCTACATCCCTGTAGTCTTCACATCTGACTTCATGCCATTTGGTAACATATGCAGATTTTTTTGCTGGTGAATTTTAGAGATTCATTCACAACTTAGTGGCTGAACAACTTGCCCACTAAATGTCAGGACCTGGATATGACTCTTAGAACCAAGAAACAAAAAACAGAAGAAGGAAAAGTTAGATTTTCCAATCACTGGAACTTATCAGATAAACATTGGATCCTCAGACAGCAAGTTCTGACTGCTAAGAAATTGAGACCAGTATATTAAGATACTTTTCTTATTCAGTTTTTTAATCATCTGCACAGGAAGATAGTGTGTGCCTCCTGAGTGATCATAAATTAAAGGCACTGGTAAAGTACTTACAGCTGTGCTGTGGTTTCTCTAAACTCCAGAGCGTCCATGTGCTTCAACTAATTTTAACTTCGGAGGAATGAAAGACAAAAACTTTTCCTTTTTATAGTCTTTTAAAATTTCATTTTTGAGATTATAATTGTGTCTGCCTTCCCTCTCCCAGGGCTGTTTACTTCCTTCTGCCTTTTCCAGCTCGTCTCTTCCCCATGTTGTCTCTTTAATATATTTTTATTCTCTCACTATCTAGAAATGAATCTTGTTATAGCCTTTTCTTCTGCTCTCTTAAGACATGACACGTCATTTTCCAGTTTGAAGGCAATAAGGTAGAAATGATAACAATAGTAATAGCCATGGGACTATGGTTGTAGTTCACTGGTAGAACGCTTGCCTAGCCTGTATATTGACCTTATTTCAATGCCAAGAAAAACAACAGCAACAAATCATCAGATAAGCAATAGAAAAATTATGTCAGAATGGCTTTCAAAGCAGTCATCCTTACTTCAAATGGCTTTCCATCTGAGATGGCTGTCATCCCTAGGATATTTAACAACATGTAGATACATTTTCCATCACTACTAGTGGGCTAACTATAGAGGTCTACTGATTAAGAGTCTAGATTTGCTATAAATATTATAAAATATGCAGCATGTCCACAGAATAAAGCTTGGCTATATCAGCGACACTCGGGTTTTAAAAGCATAACTTAAAAACCTGTATATATTTTACCAGATAAGGTAAGCAAAATACATGAAATACGATAACATTTAACTATCCCTAACTGTAGGAAAACATAGGGCTAAAATATAAAAAAATAGATACTTTCATACCTAACAGATTTAACTGAATGCTTTCTTCTTCCAGCTCAACACCGTATTGTCTGAGGCTAAATACTGATTATGCATCAGCAACATAATTATAGACATAAATATACTTTAGGATACACACACACACACATATATATATGGGCAAAGACAGATACATGTGTCAGGGAGGGGTTATATGGATTGTGCAGAGCAGATTGTAAATCCAAGAGTGTAAAATTTCAGCTCAAGCATCATTAAATACTGTCTCTCTGGACATCACCCCACCCCCCCCAGAGCTTTCTACGTTCATTATGAAGAGTGGTTAATGAGTTTACCTGTCCCAGTAACGGCTGAAAAGGACTTAATAAGATATTGCCTATAAAGCAATTAGCAAAGTTTTTATCATACAACCAAATTATTAAAGGCTTGCTTTTATTTCCGTGGGTGATATTAACACTACCATGCTTGGAGTATTGCCAACGAAGAATGAGTAGCCAGTTATAATATTGGTCTCTGAAGTATTTGTCCTCAAATTTCCACATGTTAATGAGGTAAAATGTGCATGTCTCCAAATAAATGCTTAATCAAACACATGAAAGGATGTTCAGTATCACTGGTCCTTGGGTCAGGAATTGAATCTGAATTGAGAAATTTCCTTATATTGATTAGGAGAAATAATATAAAGAAAACACAAAGAGTGCAAAGGGGTAGAAAATTAAACTGTTTGAAGATACTGATAAAGACACATGCATTGTGAGAAAATGCATGAGTATTCTCTAAATTATAATGGTCCATGTTATGAGTAGTTTTTTTCCCTGCCGGTCTGGTCCCATTGCTGCGCCAGCCCCAAATAACACACAGAGACACTGTAGTTGATATATTTTGTTGGCCAGTTACCAGCATTTCTTATCGGCTAGCTCTTTCTTAATTATTATCCCATTTCTGTTAATCTAAGTACTTCCATGTGGTCTTATTTTACCGGAGAGAGGGGCTTGTGTTCTACTTTCTCTGTTCTCCATGATGAATCTCCTCCCTACTCCTTCCTCTCTCCTCTTGTCTCCTAGTCCCATCTATCTTGCTTTCCTATTGGCCAACAATGCTTTATTCATTAACCTTATGGTATAGTCTAGAAACCACAGGGGGTCTTTACCCCAAATCATTGAAAACCACAATTGAAGTGCCTGTCTATACCAGTGATGTCATAGTGACATGTTTTCACAATTCCTAAAATGCACAATTACTCCATCAACAAATGAAAGGATAATCACACAGTCACACAATGAAATATTAGAACCGAAACAAGAAGGGAATGCTGTAATATGACACAATACATATTAATTGTGAGTGTATTGTGCTAAGTTAAATAAACCAGTTGTAAAAGGATAGATACAGTTTTATTTCATGTGTACAAGGTAGCTGCTTAGAATAAACGAAAAGAAGGATGGGGTCTCAGGGGTGGCTGAAGAGGAGAATGGAGGCTATTTAATTAGTGCCGTGTTTAAGCTTCACACATGGAAGTTACAGAGATAAATAATGGTACAATAGAATGAGTTAATATCTTAAACACTATCCTTAACAGTGCTGCCATTTGAATTTCTTAGTACATATCTTTTGGTTTGTTTGCAGTTAATAATGAGCTAAACATTGTTTTTACAAACAAAGTAAGGTTTTCATGTTGTCCAAACAATGGAATCTTTTGGGTCTTCTTGGATTGTTAAGGGGAGATTTTCCCCAAAGCCCTGTCACTCCCATGAATAGGAACCAAACAGCCAAATAAACACTAACGCAAAATATTCAGATTGTTACCAAGCCTAAGGCAGTATCTACTGTGTCACATTATTATATTGCCCTTGTCTTGGAAAAATCCTGTCCTGTTAGTGAGAAAGCTATCAAAGTGGACCTACAATTCTCTCTATCTTTGAGAATTTATTAGGGAATTGAAGAGCAGTTTAAAGGTGGAGGGCAAGGGTTTTCACAAAAATTTGTCTTTTGTTGATTTTTTTTTTAGGAGAGTGTCTTTGGGCATATCAGTGATGTTTCATAGCAGCTTTTTTCTCATTCATAAAATTCAAAATATTTCACTCACTTCAATAGTTTCTTGTGACGACTAAGTGTCAGTCTTCATAGTATTTAGGGTAGCTTTCCCAACCATTAAAAACTAGGTAAATGTGTGTTTATTAATTAAATGTGTTTAAAATTTAAGAAGTGCTGTCAGGACCACAGGGAAGGTTTAAATGAAGGCAAAGGCTTGAGCCATTGTGTGAGAGTTACCATAAGCTTGATGCCCAATCCTGCCTTACGCCCACTCCCTCTTCACATTCAGTTTGTACATTTAAACCTAATACTGTCTTGAGCAAAATTTCCAGAATAGATAATAGATAATTAAAAGGAAGCATTTGAATGAAAACATGTCAGATACTTAGTTCTGTGAACCAAAAATAAGTGAAAATCTGATGTTATTATGCAAAGTTAAAGAAAAAATAACTTCTGCTTAGTCAGTGACAGGGTATATAACTCTAATGTCTTCCCTGAAAGAATATTGGAAAGGTGTGAGTCACTGATATATGTGTGATGGTTATATAAACACATACAAGGCACAGGTACTGTGGTCAAGATATAGACTTCAAATTGTATTTTATTTATAATGATGGTTATCTATCTATTAAAAATGTGTAAAACATCAACTTCCTAGTATACATTTTATTTGCAATGTGCACAGTTTCTTTCTAATTAACATGAAATAAATGATACTTTCAAAAAGGTGCCTGTAAAGTTAATTGAAGTTTTATTAAATGCTGAATTCAAAATATGAGAGCTTGTATTTGAAGATTTTGAGCTGAACATTTTATTATTATTATTATTATTATTATTATTATTATTATATGTAGTGATTTTGTTTTTTAACATACTGATTCTTTCCTCCAGTGAATAATTTCCTTCTTCTGATGGAGTGAATGGTTTAGTTAATAGTTTTGAGATGAGAGCTCATGAAATGTGTAGATTTGTCCATCCTGTACCCCTCTTCCTGAGTTTGCCTGTACACATGAATCATGAGTCCTCAAGTTGTCTCAGCCATGTTGGAGAAGTAGTTTTAAGAATTCTAGATAAATCGAAAGGAAGACATTGACTTACTCTTTAAATACACATTTCATCTGGTCAACATACAGCACTTGGTGCGTTATCTACCAGCCTCCTAAAACAGTAATTAAATAGTAAGTTATTTTAGTAATAATGACAATGTTTGGGGATGTGGGTGAGCGGGGATTGACTGTTAAACCTTGTTTAACATTTTAGGATACACTCTTCACTGAAAATCAGCCAAAGAAACATTGATTTGAAGGGAATTTCACTAGCACCATGTTCCTCACTAACCCCATAATGGTTTCCTCTATCAATTCGTCTTTCATTGCTCTCCCACTCAGTCTCTCCCCTACTGGAAGAGAGGGAGGAGGAACCCTGTGAGCAAGGGAAGTCAAGATCATGAAGAGAAAACCCACAGAGACAGCTTACCTGAGCTCCTTGAAGCCCATGGACTGACAGCAGGGGAACCTGATGGGACCAAACTAGGCCTTCTGCATGTGGGCAACAGTTGTGTAGCTTTGTCTGTTTGAGGGGCCTCTGACAGTGGGACAGGATACATCCCTGGTGCAGGATGCCTTGCTCAGCCTTGATGGGGGGCTGGGATGTGTCCTGCCTAAACTTAATGTGCCAGGCTTTGTTGATTCCCCATAGGAAGCCTTTCCTTTTCTGAGGAGTGCTTGGGAGATATGGGAGGGAGCAAGAAGAGGGAACTGTGATTGGTATGAATAGGAAATTAAATGAAAAAGACCTAAAAACAGACGAAAAAACGAACAAACACTGGAACAGCTTTCATTTTAGTCTTTTAATGACAGTCTAGAGTGTGTGTACAAGTGTGTCTCTTACTCTGTTGTCGTCTCTTGGGGCTCTTTTTCTTTGACTTGCCTTGTCAAACTTCAGTGTGATGGTCCTTGTTTTACCTTTTTTGTTTTTGTTATTTTTGTCTTTTGGAGTCCATTTGTTTTCTAAAGAGAGACAGAGATGGAGTGGATCTGGAGTGGAGGAAGGAAGAACTGGGGGGGGGAAGGAGATAAAACTATAACCAGGTATATTGTATGAAAAAAGAAAATATTTTCAGTAAAAGAGAAAAAGAAGACTACGTATCTGTCAACATCATCTATTACATCTCTTTTTAATGAATCTTTGTATGGAAGAGGAACATGACTAAGTGAGTAGAGTAATTTTCAAGAGTAGACAGAATATTTTCTGGATGTACTCAGAATTAAAAAAGAAATCACAATTATTTTACTTGATTTGTGACTTTTTTTCTGTGATAAATATAGTTATTTTTTAAAGTAGATATAAAACATTTCATCATTGCTTATGCTATTTATAATTGCTTATAAAGGAAGAAAATATTGTGAAAAATTGGGATCAGTTTTAATGCCTATCAGTAATAATTGAAGTAATAATTTATTTACTTATGTGAGAATGGTTAAGGTAAATATTGTTGTTTGGTGGTACTTTCAGGGATAGTAGTCAAGGTGTGATAGTTTAGGTCTGGGAAGATGACTCAGTATGTAAAGTGTGTATTGTATAAATTTGAGGATCTGAGTTTGGATTCTTCAAATTCACTTAGAGATTGGCCTGGTATTTTGTGTCTTAGCACATAACAAGATTGGAGGAGGAGACAAGAGAATTCATAGAGGATACTTATCCTAGCACATGTAATGGCAAACAATCAGTGACCTTGCCTCAACAAAGTTGACAGGGAGGATAAATATGCAAGGTTGGTTTTTGACCTCTACATCAACACTATACCACATGTGTACCCACAGTCACATAGTCAACACTTAATATTCAACATAGATTACAATTTATCAAGGAGAAAAATCAGATGATTTTGTAGTTTGCTCAAGTTTTCAGAATATGTTTACATATTTTTGTATCATCCTACATTCATATATCCATGCCATATTTACCTGATATACACCTCTGTAAACCCATCAGTTAGTTCCCCGTCATGCACAATACCCTTTTAACTCAGCCTTGATCATTTACTCAGACTCCAATGCCTTCTCTGTTTTCTTCATCTAAGACTCAACTTGGTACCATTTGCTTCAGGCTCCTGCCAAACATATTTTGACCGTGATGGTATAGAACTGAATATCATAGATTTACCAAGTGTGAACACTAATGGGTGAAGTCTCTTTCTTCACTCATCATTATCTCTATTATTTTGGAATCAGTGAATAGACTGAGTCCCTAGAAAGCCTATCATAGAGTGAGAGACGGGTAAAAAAACGAACACTTTCTAGTGAGAGATGAGAGAAGATAATCTAATGGGTATTTTTTTTTCATATTTTACTGCCTATGTCTGTGATAGAAGCAAATGTAATTTTTATGTAGTTATGAGAAGGAAAATTGAAACAGGGATCATTTTGTAGTATTATCTCCCTGTACACTTGTTCAAACTTCCCTTTACAATTGCTGCTTACTACTCTGGGGTAATTGCATAGGTCATTTGTGGAAAAGCATAATTATACCTTACGGCAATGTTCCCGCATGCATTATTAAGTCATGAATTTTTCTAAAGCAGATGGCAGTAGAATCAGAGAATCAGTAGATCAGAAGGAGCTGAAACCAAGCTAGGCAACTTGCCGTTTTTGTTTTTGTTGTTGATGTTGTTGCTTTCCTACTCTTCTCTGGAACAACTTTAGTAAACATACTCCATCCATTGTATTTAAATTTCTGCTCTCTTTCATTATGGTTAGAGCCTCTTGAAATTGATACAGGGTCTAATTCATCTGTGTTTCTCAGTACTTCACATTTTTACAGGATATAGAATTTATCCTCAATGTTTTCTACTGAAATAATGTTAAGGAAAATGTCAAGAAAAATATGTGTTGGACTCTGTATGACTTTGCATGACAGATGGTCTTGTGTTAAAAGACAGCTTGAATGGTGACAGTGAGAACATCAGAGGCTGCCGGCCCTGAGTTTTCACCTGAGAGAGAAAGAAAAAAGATAAAATAGAAATATTAGAATTGAAGAAAAGTTCACTTGGTTAACTTTGATTACTTCTAGATTATCACATAAATTTTATGCTTTTGGGAAAGCTCAGAAACAATGCCAATCACTATATTGAAGTGGAACCTACAAACAACAGGGGAGATCAACTAGATATGTCTCACCACTGAATGGAACTTCCAGTGTCATGTGCGGGCTTGTGGATTTAATTGAGTTGGAAGAGAAAATGTCCCTATGGAAACCCCCAGACAAGCCAGGCTATTGGTTGCATCTAACTAATGGTAAGGCCCTATTGCTGAAGACAACACCTGCATATCTCATTGAACATGAAGGAGTCCAGCTGGTACCTACTTAGAGCCTTTAACCCTACTAACTATTGATCAGTGTACTGAAAGATACTTTGCATGCTGCTAAAAGAGAAAGGTGAGCACCCACCAAGCTACAAAGTCTTTAATCTATAATGGTGACCTTTATATATGGTACTATGGTGCAATTATGACCTAAAATTATGGGGGTACCCAAGTACTATCTAATTGAGTTTCAGGTCCAGTCCAAGAGAAAGACTCAATGCCTGATCTGATATCACTTGGGTGGCCAAGAACCTGGAACTGGATAGGCCATTGACCTAGGAGGAATAAAGAAAATACTGCTACTACTGCGCAGTCAAATGACTTCTAAGGACATTCTTCTGTACTACAGGAGAAGAGAAGCCTCCTCCTGTAGTAGATGGGAACAAATGCAGGGATCCACATCTGGACTCTGTGAAGAGAGTTGAAGACCTTGGAACACTCAGTCTTAATTGGGATGTCTCCATCAAATCCCTCCCCTAAAATCTTAGGAAACTTTGTGGGAGGGGAAGCAGAACGATTGTAAGAGCCAGCGGGGATGGAAGGCACCATGGAAACAATGCCTTGTAGATACAGCGGGACTAGCACACATATGAACTCAGAGAGTGTGGAGCATGTATAGGGTCTGCACAGGTCTAAGTCATATGGCGCCCCAAAACAGAGAGGAGAAGTAGACAGAAGCTCCCATCTCTAGCCCAGGATTCTGAAATGGAATGAACAGAGAAGATTGCTCATGACACTTTGGTCCAGGTAGTTCTGGGGACCAAATACTCCCTGTATCTGCACAGGCCCCTTGGAAGCCATACAGTTAACTCATTGGGCTGATGCCTTCATGGCTATCAGTGACATTAAGGTATTTGAGCTCCCTTCTATACAGAGGAGCCATGCTCTCTGTGTCCTCTAGTCTCCCAGGTCATCAGGGATGGAGGAGACTCAGTCTATGAATCAGAATCCAAACTTAGTCACTTCATAATTGTTGTTTTAAACAAGATATTTAGTTGAACTTTTATTTCTGCAACTACATTTTATTTCTATTATATTTCATTTGGTTTAGAAAATTCAACCTCTTTTAATATGAAAAGTACTCCTTGATCTTATTTCTGACTCATACACTAATAAGTTCTGCAAACATCTTTTTGGTCTTTGAGTCATGGAAAACAGGCCCTGTATTGATACCTTTGGAGAGTGAGCTCTCCTTGCTCTAGTAGCTTCTGTAATGATTTTGATATGCTTATTTAATTTTACAAAGTATTCAAAATTATGTTTTGATAATTATACACATATATAGTATTTATTACAAGCTTTAAAACCACAAACCATAATTTAGAAAAGTTCTATGCATTTTTCATCCTATGTATCAAGAGTGGCATTATGTGTAACTCATGCTGCCACAACTAGTAAAGGATATGGCACCATGTAAAGAGAAATCTAATTTTAGGGATTCTGTGTATTCTAATACTCACTCTTCCTTAATGTAGGCATGATCTACTAGGCACATTCCTCAACAAGGGCTGCCTTCATTAGTGTTTAGATAAAATCATAGGATTTTTGTTTGTTTGTTTGTTTTGAGACACAGTTTCTTCTCTGTGTATCTTTGGAGTCTCTCCTGGCATTTATTCTGTAGACCAGGCTGGCCTTGAACTCACAGAGATCCACCTGCCTCTACCAATGCCTCCTGAGTGCTTGCAGTAAAGGCTGATGCCACCATTTCCTGGCTCAGATGGGGATCTTAAGAGAGAGACTTTGATTGTGGGCATATACATATGTGTAGGTACATGTGCACATTTGTGATCATAAATGTGGGCTAGAGTTCACTTTTAACTGTTGCATTTCTGGCACCTCTTTCCTGACATTTTAAGGCAGGATCTCTTACTGGCCTGACATTCACCTCAAAGATTAAGATGGTAAGCTAGGGAGTGCGAAAGATCTTTCCTTTAACATTTCCCCAGCTCTGAAATTATAAGCATGTGTGGTAAGCACTTTACCATCCATAACTAGTAAGTATCCTAAACTTGAGAAATTAACTTCCCCCTTTAAAACACAGACTCTTTTTATATAGAGAAAGAGGGTGGGATAAGGAAGAAAAATGGTCTTTATTATTTAGCTCTGGTGTTTCAAATAGAACTTAAAGGTTCAATGCAGGTTTCACATAGCACTGAGAAACAGTGAGATTTCTTTTTAAAGCTCTAATAACATAACCCCCTTCTCTCCATTGTTTCTTTCTCCCTCCCTTCATCTCTTCTTTCTTCTTCTATTCTTGTTTTCTCTCTCTCTCTCTTTCTCTCTCTCTCTCTCTCTCTCTCTCTCTCTCTCTTTCTTGGAAAGAAAACCAGTGCATTGACACATTACAAAGGACAGTCTGACGAGCAGTAACAAAACATCATTCACTGTGTTTTGAATCCTGACTCATAATTTCTTTGAGAAGCTGGTATCCAAGTGGTCAAAGAATTTCAGTGCTGTGACATAACTTGGGAACTGCTGAATCCCATTTTCTACATTGTGCAGGAATCCTTTAGTGGATCTTTTATGTATTTTCTTACACCCTTTTCTACAAAACTCATGTTTTTTGTGGTCCAAGTCTGAGTACAGAACATAGTGGGTAAGTGCAATCTGTACTGGAACAAAGTGGCCTAGATGCTCTGGTATATAAATAACGAGTCTGGGATCCCATACAGTAGATGTCCTTTTGTGGAATGGGAAGGTAGAGGAATCAATCTCACTCTCCCTGGGACAACTACTGTGACGTGGCTGGTATGCAGTACCGAGACAGGTATCTGGGATGGCTGGGATGGCAGGAGCTTCTGCTGTCATAGTTCTGTGCATAGGAAGATAGCTGTGTTTGACCTGCTCTGTCGTGACTATGTGACATCAATCCCGAGATATCTGGTCCCCACGAAGGCTGTAATGCAATAAATATGTCTTCTGCTGTTAAAGATGGCGAGATTGATTTTACTTTTAAAACAAGGAGCATGATTAATATACCCTTCAAAGGCCCCATTTTATCTAAACAATGAAATGTGATATATTAATGTGTGACAGCCCAGCGCTGCATGGATGAGACCCCTGGGGCATCTCCTGTCTCAAAGCCACTTGTGCCTGCACCCCAGTCTTCTGAATACTTACATTCTTGTATTTTTGGTGGCTTTGTGCTAAACGGATATGTATTTGATGTGGCTGAATCTATCTTTATTGTGGTTTAATAAGGATTAGGATAAACAAATAGGCCGAATAGAAGTTTATTAGGGAATGATAACTTATAACCTAGACAGATGAACACCAGCAAGTTCCACCAGATGCTCTCCTTTCCACGTCCTGCCAGCCAGAGAGTATTCCCCAGCTCCTCCTCAGACCTCCTTCCACAGGTCACTTCCGCCCCTGGCCCCACCCCCAATGGGCGTGGTCAGTGCCACAGAAGGAGACAAAGTGAATATCCCACTACAATTCCCCTTTTAGTCTAAAGAAAAAAATTTAGGCTTGATACAAAAGTATATACAAAACAGTGAATAACAAGTGTGCTCTAAGAAAAGGAAAATTGAGAACAAAATGATCTACATATCTAGTCCTAGGGTGAAGGCATCACGGAGTTTACAATAAAGTTGTCCTAAGCTGGAAAACTTAAGTCTAGTACCTAATATATCTAACTAGGAAGAGGGAATAATAGTTGTGATAGTTTAATCTTCAACCTCATCAAGACCTAAGAAGGAAAATAACGATACTAGTGTAGACAGGAAGTGCGGATGGGCAACTTCCAAAAGGTGCAGCAAGGACAGAAACAGCAAATTACCTGGACAGTCACTCTAGGTCTCACAGCAACGTTGGTATACCCAGTTTTGGCTAAAGCCAAGAGTACTTGACAAACCATAACAGCAGGGGGGTAGAAAGGCTGTCTTAACCTGACTTGGCAAGGTCTAGCAGTCTTTTATATTTGTTTCCTGCAAGCACATAGGATTGCATGTCCAAATCAGTGGTCAAGGTGGGGGCAATTCTTTGCCCAAGAGGCCATTAGCTGAGGTGAGAATGGACTCCAGCAGGAGCAACAACAGTGTCCAACATATTTTCGGGAAAGTGGATGGTGCTGTCAGAAGCAACAGTGTCTCATGTCAATGGAGTACTAATATTAAAACATTTAAATGCCATGTTCTGCATGTCTATGAAGTGATTGAAGATTAAGCATTTATGTCTGACTAATCTCATAGGTAAAGGAAACATGAGTGAAGATAATCTGTAATACTCAGGAACTTAGCTAAAAAACTGAATGAAACTTCCCTGAGTAAAGCAGGGACAAATACCTAAACAATATAACTATGTACATATACATACATATAAATCCCTAATATAGAGGTAGAGTAGAAATGTCTAGACAAGAGGTAGAACTATAAAGGGCAGCATGATAAATATTCCAAATTGTATCAATATACAAAATGTCTTGAACTTAAGTAAAAGTATACATACATAGAATATGTTAAGAATAATATGCATAAACATCACAAGTAGAAAGATTTCACACAATATAACAAAATATAAACTTCATTTTACATAGCTTATCACAAATAAGAATATATAACAATGTAAGATGTAAAATACTATTATCTCGCTCTTACTCAATAATTCACAAGAAAATGGGCTAATATACCTATATGCCATCTAAATCATATATTTCCCAAGCATACCCTATTCCTGTCTAAAAGATAAACCCGAGTCTAAGCATCACCTTCCTACCTGACCCTAAGTAACTAAAACCACCCCAAAGAAGATGAATATTATCCCCAAATTCCAAGGGTAGGGAAAGGGGGCATCATTATCTTAAGGTTACTTCTTGCTGAAATGGGATGATGATTGCTCCATGGAATCCTGTAGGAAAAAAATTTTAGCAACCAAATTTCTCAACAGAACTGTGACATATGTGGGTAGTCACTGTGTGGCAGAAAATGCTTGACTGTAGTGCTATTTAAACTCTGGCCAGGGTGTAATAAGAAGGTGTACCATTACAGATAGCTAGTCATGAGTTGTCTTGAGCAAAAACAGTCTCAAACTGGTTTTAGGGTGATGTTTATAGTCCAGATGCATCAGGTTGAGTCAAGTGGAAATGACGACGTGGGGCCCCATCTTCTTTCTGGAGAGTTCAAAGATTGCTGTTAGGAATTGTTATTATTCCTTGTTGAAAACTTAAACATCAATAATAAAGTAAAATTTTCAAGTTTTAAGGTATGCATTAGGGAAAGGCAACAATAAGCATTAAAATATACATGAGAAAATTAGGTTTTCAGAGAGAAAATTGCGTATAAGCGATTGAGTCCCCAGATTTTGTTTTCTTCTGCCTTACACCAATTGGCTTCTTGATTTAAGGCAGAAACCATGAATTTAATCTTAACAACATGCTTGAATTTGGAGAAGGAAACCCAAATACAACTCCAAAGCCAGCATTGGTTTACATGAATTTGGACTACAGGGATACTAGATAATAAAGAGAAATAGATTTCTGTATAGAAATAGTTTACTAGAATTAAATATTTTTACCATAAATCAGATTACTCTTCATTAAGTTATTGTTTATAGAGAGCTGTCTTCTCTCTGTAGGTAACTACATGTTCAGTGTCTTTTGGCTGTTTGAAGATAGGTTTTGTTTGTTTTCCTGTAAGAACAAGAACAGAACACTTCCCCTACCTTTGAGAGGTCTCCACATATCTCATGGAACCTTATTTGTTGGATGACTTCTCATTTCTCTTCATTAAGATGTTTCTCTTGTTCAACTCGGATCTTGATTAACTTAGATGGTATCCATAGTTTTTCTTCTCTTGTAGATACAAATGTGAAACCTTTACCCCAACGTAACATTCTGAGGTCAATCCATCCTTGAAGTACATTGGCTGATTTAGTTCAGAAGTTTTTTCTATTGTCCAGTGTCTTTCTACAGCTGTTTTTCCTTTTTCATCAGCATTAAGAAAGTTTAATGTTAATAAAGCATTATGTAATCTGTGTTTGGGTGTCTTAGTTCCTCCTGCCTGTTTATGGAGCATTTCTTTTAAAGTACGATTGGATCTCTCAACTACTGCTTGTCCTGTAGGATTGTGTGGCATACCAGTTATGTGTTTTATGTTTTAATGGATTTACATTTATTGATTACTTTGTTTTGGAATGGATTTTCATTTATTGATACAATTTAAGGTCAATTTTTGTGATGTGTATATTTCTCCTTTTGTTTAGGTATTGTATTTATATAGCTCATTTAGAGATGTAATGATAATTTAGTACAGATTATAGATAGTTACCTATAATAGTCAAAACTTTAGTTAGATGAGTAAGATTTTCTAGCTATGCAGAGATGTATTTGAGAGGAATAGGCATTCTTCAAACCTTTCAAAGACCTACATAATATGGCATTTAAAATGGTTTAGGGTTTTTCTTGACAATGAGACATAACTGCTCCTGGCAACACCACCTGTGTCAGAAAGAAAGATGGACCTTGAAGAAACGTGTTATAAAGTTTACTTTCAATATGGCAAGACTAGCAATTTGGACAAGATACTGCTCTTGTTTGGACTGTTTGACTTTATGCTCTATAAACTGGACATGCAGGACCCTCAAAAAAGTGACTGCTGATTCAAGATTGATATTGCTACAGAGTTCCTGCTTCATGAAAGAGTCTGCCAAACAATCTACAGGACAAAGAAAAAAATGACTGACAAACTACCAATCAGATGGACAGTTTAAGGTTTCTTGCTTTGCTGAGGAATCTGCCAGATACACTAAGGCCTATAGGCTGAAGATGAAACTTTACAGAAGAACTTCGGGTGACAAACCAAGGTAGTTATCTCTGTAATTTCTAGAGTTTATATACTATCCTTCTGTGGTCTTTGAAGGAGTTCAAGACAAATAGTTATGGTTATGGTTTTCCGTAGTTAGGATTAAAGTTAAGTTACATATAGGACTTTAGACTCACAAAGATAAAATAGATGATGGAATATTTTCTTAAATCTTCCTAAATGTTATTAACTGTGATTCTTATTTTATAACTGTTGTATGATATTTTTTGCTATGTTAAGGTTAAAACACTTCTTTTTATTTAGATAGAAAAGAGGAGATGATGGGAGATGTCATTTTATAAATATGTTTCTCATACTGGTTAATAAATAAAGCACTGTTGGCCAATAGAAAAGCAAGATAGGTGGGACTAGGAGACAAGGAGGAAAGAGAAAGTAGTAGGGAGGAGTCACCATGGAGAGATTAGGGAGACCAGACACCGGCCCCATTCCCCGGTAAGATAAGACTACATGGATATACTTAATAGAAATGGGTTAATCCTTAAGACAGAGCTAGCCAATAAGAAACAAGTAACAGGCCAACAACATCATATCAAATACAGAGTCTTGGTGTGTTAATTGGGGCTGGCGTGGCGGTGGTACAAGACTAGCGGCGGGCGGAAAAACCTATTCCTTACATATCTTTAGATCAATTACAGCTTCTTCTTCTTCTTCTTCTTCTTCTTCTTCTTCTTCTTCTTCTTCTTCTTCTTCTTCTTCTTCTTCTTCGTTGTCATCAATGTTTTCATCTTCTTCTTTTAGTGAGTGTATAGGAAGTATTTGAACCTGCTACCTTCTTGTTGCTGTTATAGAACTCAGCAGTGCAAAAACCATTTTTTTTTTTTTAATATCAGCCCGAGTCTCATCATAATCAGAAAGCACACTTGAAAGTAAAGGTTTGTACAAATGATCACTAAGTCCCTTACACATGGATCAGTGGAATAATCACTGAGTAGAAAATACTGAAACTTTTTAAGGGAGTCAGCAATAATAAAATAAAATAACAAATTATGGGAATGACATTTCTAAACAAACTAAAAAAAAAAATGAAAATCGATGAACCTTGTGGCAAGAGCCTGGGGTCTTCGGGAAACAGAGAGCAATGCATGTTAGTGCTTAGCTCAGTTTCTCCTTTAAAAATCAGCATGGTCCCCAGTCTATATAATGATGCTGTCTGTAGTTCAGCATGGGTCATCACTGCTCATATAAACTCCAGAAATAACAGCAAAGACACATGCAGAGGCATGTCACCTAGAGATTCTAAATTCAAACATGTTGAAAATAAAGATTAACCTTTACAGTGGGAAAGACACTGCAGGGGTGAGTATGGCATAAGTGCGAGGAGCCTGGACTCTTATGTTTGTGAGAATGCTACTGCCTAAAGTTCCACTGCTGGTGGTTTAGCTGCAGAAGTTCTGATAGGCCTGCGATCCACGCTCTGTTGAAGAGTTCATAGTAGATTCTATCACCGCACAGACAAACACTAGAAAATCCCACTGGCATGCTTTTGGAAAAAAATCTTCATTGCTATTCTCTCCCTCCTTTTCTGGATCTTTTACTCCCTGCTCATTACTCACTACCCCTACGCAGTTTGTTTATTTTCATTCCCTCTCCTATTTATAAGAACTGAGCAAGGAATGTATGTTTTTCTCACATTTTACAGATAAGGAAACACCCTTAGAGAAGATGAGTTTGGTGGAAATTTTAATATGTCTGAAAGGTTTGATTCCTGTGGAGTTACCCTGTGACTTATATTTCATATTTAAGGGTGTTTCTTTTCTTTTCTTTTTTTTTTTCATTGCCCACTTTCTTTTGCCAGTGAGGCTGTACCCATTACTCTGACATATGCTCCTTTGTCTTTCCTCCGACTTTATGTTTCTTGTAGCAAGATGGTCTTTCAGATGTTTCCTCCTCATTGTCCCTGAAGAAATAGTCCTAGTATCCCCAGGCACATGATCTTGTACTGGATTGCTTTTCTTTAACACCCCTACTGGACAGACTTTCCCTTCATGGCAGTAGGGATATTCTGTATATCTTAAGGTCTAAACTTCTAGCATTATCTCAATTCATTTCTATTGTATGAGGTTATTCCACATCTCAAAGAATGAGGGAGGCGCAAGTCACAGAGAATTGATCCATATGTTCTTCCTACCTATGCAGTCCTGTTCATTATTATCGCACTTATCGCACAACTGCAAAGCAAAATACCTTGCAATATAGTAGGTTAAAGCATTGATTTTACCCCCGCTTGTGAATTTGATGGTTGGCCAAATGTAGGGAGATTTAGACTATACTTGACTGCATATTCCCAGTTGGTTCCATATAATTCTCATTCTTTGGGGGAGAATGACTTTTGTGCGATGTTCTTTTCTTGCTAATTGCTGAAGCTTGTGGGAAGACTCAAACCCCAATTCTCTTATCACATTGTGTTTGGTAACTTCTATTCACAATAGGAAGTTACATGAGCCAAGAATAATAGCAATTACAACATTTCCTACCTACGATAGAGGAATTTGAAAAGTAAATATATTCTCTTTATAATATTCCAAATTACAAACAAACAAAGCAAAACCACGAACCATCTGGTGAACAATTGCCTGAAGATAGTATCTAGATTTAAGCAATTTCCTTTTGTAAAAATTGGTTTCTATCTTGTATTGGGGGGGGGGAAGCAAATTTGCACCTGAAATAGAGTACAAAGTGGAAGATGATAGCCTTGCTGCTTTTGCTGGTATGTGTTGGGATATACAACCTGTAAGTTCAGTCTTTGCAAACAAACAGACACTAGGATGTCAACCTTATCCCAAGGAAATCACAGACTGGAAAGTGAGAGCATCATGCCACTCAACCATTTCTGGGCTGCCTAATGGTGTCCTCTTTAGAAAACTCATGTGCTTTCCAACGACAGAGAGAAAGGACAACAACCTTACTATGTATCAGAAGAAATTCCTTAACCGAGACATAGTCAAAGGGAGACAAACTTAACTTACCCTTAATTTATTTAAATGAGGTCTTGGGCTGCTACATTTCCCTGTATCCTCAGTTCATTTCCCACTACTTGACAGAAAATAATTAAAATGTCTCTGTACATGTTTGTTTTAAGGACTGTGGTGATAGAACCCTTCCCGACTACCGATGGATGTCACCAGAGTCCTCATTCTCCCTTCTTTTCAGATGAAGAAACTAAAGCCCAGATGGCTGATGTGACTTTTCAGAGATTGCACAAATATTTAATGCTGAAGTTTTACACAGAAGCTGGGGCTCATAGCTCCCAGCCTCATGACTTGGTGCTAAAAATTGCATGAAAATTACCTGAATCTAGTTTTCGAAGGAATAAAAAATAAATTGTACAGCTGGGTCTCTGTGGCAGTGACTGTAGCACAGTGTAAACTCTATAAATATTTGTTAAATTGCAATGAGAGATACATTGGAAAGGTTAATAAGCATCCTATGGGCTGCTCCAGCCTTCATTATGCTGTGATCAGAAAAGTGCTCCTCTACACTAGAAGTTACCTTACCAGGGTCAAAGGGGTCTTCTACAACATCCCAATGGTGAGAACAAAATCTGCGCCTTCAGTTCCAGCATTATTTTTCTTAAGGTTCCTGGAGTGTCTAGATGAGTTTCTGTAAGCTCTGTCTATGGATAAAGAGGTGTGACATTGTTTAAAGGCATCCCATTGTAGTCTGAAACTCAAGCCGCTGAGTAGGAAAAGACAGTAATTCAAGTTGTCAGGGCACTGAGAAACCTGCTCTGGGGTGTTGTAGTCATAATGGAAAGAATTGTAATGCTTGAATGTACTTATTCTTGGGCCTATTCTGAAACTTGGAGTGTATATCCTCGGCAGGCTTAATGCAGACAATTATAGTTAAACCCCAGCCTCCAGATAAGCTAAAATTTCAGGCCCTGGTAAATAATTTATGTTTACAGTCTCCTAGGCTGGATGCTGTCAGCTCTAGGCAGGGGGCAGCCAAAACACTGAGAGCTTTATTCCATTAGCATCAACACCAGGAAATCCTTATCTTTTTCAATGGCAACTCCAGGAAAGAAGAGAATATTCCTCCAACTTCCCAAATTTTTATTAGAATAGAATGAGACTAAGCAGTTCATTTCACTAAAAAGTTATCCTCATTGCAAATAACCTTCCAAAGACAGGGCAGCTGTAATCAAAAGAAGGACCTAAAGGATCTCATTTGCTTCCAGCTACAGTGGAGGGTAGGGTGTGGCTCACGTATAGCAAGAAGCTTCATCTTCTCTCTTCCTCCACACAGAGTTATCCTACTTTTGCCCTTCTGCATTTTGTTTTTGAGACAGTGTCTTGCTATGTGGCTGAGGCTGACTTTGACCTTGAGGCCACCTTGCCTCCTGAGTGCTGAGACCAAGGATGTAGACAGCAAAGCTTCCTTCCCACATTCATTGATCCTGTTACCTCCATTTTTGAGGAGCGAAGAGAAGGAGAAGGTAGAATATTATCAACATTGGCGTAATCCCATCTTTTTAGCAGAGAATAAACCTAAAGACTTTTAGAATTTTATGTTTCAAAAAGCCACTGTTTTTCCATTCTGTTTTAACCTACTTACCTCTGAGAAGAAAACTAAGTACTAGAAAAAAAAATAATGTTTTTTGTCACAGTAATTTTAAACGTTGGTTCAGAGCAATATTCACTCTTAAGGTTTCTCCGTGGCCAAGCCTATCCAGTTTTATGGCCTAACCAATATTCTGTTTATCCCATAAGCACCGATAAACTTAAAAGATTTGTGCATAACGCAGAAATGCCTTCAGGAAAATATGAAACATGCATGAAGTAATTCTCATTTTATGCATATTTCACCCCAAATTATATGTCATCGGTTCATATAAACATTCTGTGCCTCTAAGAAACATCAGACTATCAAACACATCCTGATGATAGATGACCAGATTCCAGGGAAGGACATGGTCCACCAGTTATACAGAGGTTCGTCAGCATGGTGGGTCTGCTGGATCAATGTAGGATTTCGGGGCAGGAAACCATGATGTGACACTGAACACTAGAGAAGGTGTCTCTGTTCTGCTCAAAATTTCCATTTGAGACGTATGCATGATGAGAACAGCTCATCAGGTTTCCTCCTGATTGGGAACGATTTGTCCTTTGTTGCACTGCTACCTTGTTGAGGCAGCTGGTTTTCCAGTAGATCTTACCACTTTATCAACTGGCATAACCTCATAGAGGGTAAGCATTCATATGTGGTGATATCTTGCTTGTACATATAAAGCCTTTATGAAGGTCACTGGATGGAGCTTGTCACTAGCTAACCATAGAGGTCTGGAGGCCTGCTGCTGCTGCATCTTACCTTCTTAGAGTCTCAGCAGATAAAAGAGTAAATTTCTGTTTCTCCTTGCTTAAGTTAGAGTTCATAATTGTAGGGTAGGCAAAGTGGCAGGAGCTTGAACCAACTAATCACATTATATCCATTCGAGGGGAGATAGTATTGAATTGATGCAAGTACACTTGTATTTAGTTTACTTTCTCTTTTATTCAGGTCCTGGGTATGAAATGCTGACACCCACAGTAGATGGGTCTTCTCATTTCAAGTAACAAAATCAAGATAATCCTCTTCAGACATGCCCACAGACGAACCTGATCAAGATGGCTCCTTGTCGAGCTGCATTTTCTAGGCAATTGTAGATTGTGTCAAATACATGATTAACACTAGCCATGTTTTAGAATTAATATGCCTTCATAATGAGAAATCAGTCTGCACATTCAGAGATTAATAAAGGAAAGCGCTCTCAGTTATAGTATATTTCCAGCCCTGGCTTATACCCAAAGGGGAGCCAGTCTTGAAAAGAAGAATTTGCTAACTTGTATACAACTTAGACTTACTCCACATATGCTATCATCCTGAAATCTCTTTCAGGTCCTGGCCCTACGTTACACTTTACATAGTTTAAACAGAGACAGGAGACTTCAAGTCTGGGCACTTAGGCAGATAGGAGATTTACAGCAATGATATTTCATTTGCCAGGATTATTTTAAGTACACTGTTACTGTTCTATTTCAAATAGTTGCACTGCCAGGTCACCTTGCCCACCTGGCAGAATTTGTTTTTGTTCAAGAAGAGAACTAGAGGCTTTATAGAAGGCAAGGACTTAACATTGGTTGTAAGCCTGAGCTGGCCCTCTTGAGCTGCATGCTAGAAGTGTGTTGTTTGGGAATGGAGCCTGGTCGATCCTGGTGAGCAAACATTTGTATCCTTGCATTGTGAGTTTTGCCTATTTATAATAGGCTTGGTTAGCCTTGCTTACCTTTCATACATTTTGGAGGCAACCATCCTTTAACTAAATTCTACTTTGTCTGTCTTAGGCAAATTTACTGGTGAATCCTTTATAACAACAATTATAATACTACCAGTTCCTTCTACATCAATAAAACCAGCTGAAATACCTACATATGTACTGTTATTCCCTGATTTAATCACAGCCTGATTCTGGTTGTAAACATATGAAAGTAACCCAGACTCAGCAAATTTTGTGGGCTAGAAAGTTGCTTAGTGATTAAGAGTACCTATTGGTCTTGTAGAGTACCTGAGTTTGGGTCTCAGACTACCTGAGTTGTGTTTCTGGAACTCATATTGTGTGGACCATATTTGCTTGTAACTCTAGCCCTTCATGACTTAAATGTGATTTGGTTTCTATGGGAACCTACACATACATGAACATATCTACACATAATTAGAAGTAAAGTAAATCTTTAAAAAGAAGCAAAAACAAATTCCTGTATAATAAATATAGTTCTGTTTGTATGTGTTAAGCCACTGCAATCTGAAGCAAACTTCATATTTTAGCTTAACATATAGTCTATTATACAACAGGATGATAATGAAAGTAAGTTATGGATTAAATGTGATTATTGCCACACACATTCATAGACCCAGGGATCCAGTGTGGAATGGATATTGATTTCACCAAATTAGAGATCAGTAACTAGTATTTACTAATGGCTCTTCCCCTACAATCAATTTTATTAGTTAGCTAGGCCTAGGACTGAAAGAATTTTACTGACACTAAGACAATGGGCCTGTTGTCTATTAAAGAGTTTGTCCTAGCCAAGCTCCATCTTTCAAATGTTCCACTCTCTGCCAAACAGTGCCACCAACAATGCACCAGTAGTCAACCTATTGGGGGACATTTTCATTTAAATCAGATTATCACTTCCCTTGTCCTGTAGGTCTCATGGTTATACTATTAAGCAAAATTCATCCATTCTGTCATCAAGAATCTTTGCAGTCTTCCGCTTCTAACACTTCAAAATTCCAAAAAAGTCTTTTCTAAAACTTAAAGGGACCAATTAGTTTCAATGGCTATAAAATCAAAACCAAGTTACATTTCTTTCTACAATGGGTCAGAGTAAACATTCCCATTCCGAAGAGCAAAGTGTGTAGGAGGAGGAGACTGAAAGATGAAGGAAATCCAGCAGAGCAAACATTCAATCCCAAAGACCCTAGGTCCACATCTTTGCTGTTTTGTGCCATTATCTGTGTCCCAACAGGTTTGTTAGTTCCACCCCTCCAGCTTTGTTACCTGCAACACGAAATACTTTGTTGATTGACTCCTGTAGGGACCCACAACTTTCTTCAATAAATGTCACATTTCTGACATCTCCAATATACTGCATTTTGTAGCTTACACTTCTCCTTCACAGTTCTCTGTATCATTGTGCTCAAGCACTCCATTCAAGAATTTTGTTGTTACATATTACTTGGCCTTGGTTTCTTTAAGAACATTGGTAGAACCCTCCATGACAATTAAATTTGTATTTTGCCTTCCTGTTGTTAATCCCATTGGTTGAGAATAAGACCATTGCCACAGTTTAAAGCCAAATTTGAAGTAAGCTTTAGTTAACGAAATACTTACCAAGAGGTTTGCCTCTGGCCAGGTCCATATCCAGATTCCTGGGAATGGCCCAGAATCAAGTATGGCAAACCCATATGGAAAACCCTTAATTCATTGCTTTTTGCATCAGGTCAAATAGGAAGAAAGCATATAGCCTCATATTTCCTGCCTACGTACCTCCTGCCCACATGTGATCAAATATGACCAGGCCAGCACAGATGAGTCAAAACAACTTGTTTAAGGGAGTGAAAAATATGTGGCTTGTTATCTCCCATAACAATAGTCTCCAGCATTTCAGGAACCGTCTGTCCTTGAGCAAGGGGCTTGTAGATCAGAGGCATTTTTGTCCCATGGATCTCTTAGCCATAGTAATTAAAACTTAGAATGTAGCACTATAAAATCAGTATTACATGGCTAATGTCAAACTCTTATGCCAGCTCAAGATGTTGTTGGGTTGGGTTGGACCACAGCAGCCTCGCATGCCTTTGAAGTTGAATTTGGGAAGTTATTATTCTCTTGGAGGAAAAATTTTAAAACTTTTCTCATTCTCAACATTTCTCTTGAGAAGTTTTTATATATACAAGTATATTCAATAGCCATACATATCAAGTATTTGATAATGATAAGTCACAAAGAATTTTATTTAAACATATTCATTGGTATACATATAATTTTCCATGTATTAAAAATAAAAGCAAATTTATGTACCTATGACATCTATGCATTAACTTATTTTTATATCCATGTATATATTTTGGCCAGATATTTGATTTTTCAGGAAACAGAGCATTGTCAACTTTTTTTGGAGTTGGTTGAC
This sequence comes from Phodopus roborovskii, assembly GCF_943737965.1. Taxonomy (NCBI): domain Eukaryota; kingdom Metazoa; phylum Chordata; class Mammalia; order Rodentia; family Cricetidae; genus Phodopus; species Phodopus roborovskii. The sequence continues at coordinate 100,870 of NW_026125357.1, read as the reverse complement.
ATTTTGATTTTACCTTCATCAATGTTCAGAGTACAACTTTGTATGAATATATAGTGCAAAAAAGCTGTCTTTATCCCAATGTAAAACTAATTTAACAATGATTCATGAAACTTAAGTTAACTGAAGTCAAGAAGTAATTTCTAAAATCAAATATTCTAACACAGTGAAATCCAAAGATACACTAATTTTATACTTGCATAGAGAATGGTCTCAATTTTCTGCAATTAGACTATTATGTTTCTACAAAAGCAGACAAGTGTATTTTCAGTACAACACTGCAGCTTGTAGCATACAAGATTTTGCAAGTGAGCTGAGATATTTCAGACTCCATCCATTGTCACTGCTTGTCAGGATGGTATGTGCATTGTAAATTGCTTCTGAACCAATGCTTCCTTGAAGTTACACCAAAGGTCACTAAGGAGCACTCACCATTCTTTACATTTGCATTTGATTTGGAGTTTGGTCATCTTAAATTAAAAAGTCATTCACTGTTGCCAAAATTTCATGTCTTCCACATTCAATTACATGAGTCAAGACCCCCAATTTAAGAATCTGTGCCTTAGGAGACAGTTCTTCAGTAGGATGCTCTGGAGGCTTTGTTTGTTAAAGTACTTAAAAAAAATAGAAACAATCTTATTTTATATATCAATCCCAGTTCCCTCTCCCTCCCATTCTCCCATACCCCCCACCAACCCCCATTCCATCCCTCTTCTGCTCCATAGAGTGAGGCTGTCTATGGAGGATCATCAAAGTCACATCATTTGTGGCAGGGCCTAGCTCTGCCTGCCCCATGACTTTAGGCTGAGAGAATATGCCTCTATGGGGAGTGGTCTCCTAGTGTTCATTCATATACTAGGTATAAATGCTGGCATATTACCAGTAGCCCCATAAATTGCCCCGGCCTCCTAACTCACCCATGTGCAGGGGTCCTGGTTCCACCCTATGTTCGTTTCCAGAGCTCCCCCTTGTTAAGTCAGCTGTTTCTGTGGGTTTCCCCAGCATGGTCTTAACCCCTTTGCTCATCACTCCTCCATCTCTCCCACTGGATTCCAGGAATTCAGCTCAGTGTTTAGCTGTGGGTGTCTGCTTCTGCTTCCATCAGCTACTGGATAAAGGCTCTAGGATGGCATATAAGGTAGTCGTCAGTCTCATTATTAGGGAAGGTTATATATTGCTTAGATTCTTAGTTGGGGTCATGCCAGTAGATCTCTGGACATTTCCCTAGTGCCATGTTTCTGTCAAACCTATAATGGCTCCCTCTATTAAAGTATCTCTTTTCTTGCTCTCCCCTATTCTTTCCCAAACTCAGCCTTGGTCTCTCATTCTCTCATGCCCCCCCCCACCCAGGACTCTTCCTTTTTAAATTGAAAGGTTTTTCCAGTGAGTGAGTCTGCATTTTTACCTCTAGAGAAGTTCTTTGGATAAGATCATGCCTTACAGGCACACTTCCTGGTACAAAATTCAGTGTTTCTAGTTAACAATCCTAATCTCTTTAACAGCTCTTTGTCAGCACACACTGTCCAACTCTGTAACTTCATCTTTTCCTCACCCAGCTGCACAAATTCCAGGCACATCTGCCTCATCTGCGTATCATTTAAAAGCATTGTCTCCTAAGGCACAAGATCAAGGAGCAGTAGTCATTACCCAGACTTCATGTTATGCTGTCCTGAATTTTCTTCATCTAACATCTTAGTCCATTATTTAGGAACCATGCAAAAACTTGTCCTAGGCAAATTTTCATGGTAAGGGCAGAATGCAGCTATCTTCCATGCAGGAACATTCATGAATGAATGCTAGCTCAGTCCACTACAGAATCATTATTGTATTGCGAAACTTCAATGGTAAGGTCTTCACTGTGAGCTTCCTATGGGCATTCTGCTTCAAAATGCCTCCAGAATAGCACATGAAACTATTCACAATATTCTAGGACTTCTCTAGCCCCCAGCTCCAAATTATTCTGTATCCCTCCTGTGAACCAATTCCAAAGACAACAAAACCAGGGTCAAATTAATTACAGCAATAATTTCATTTCTCAGCACCAATATTCTGTATGCATTATTTTTGAGGATGCAGGGATAAAATATCTAATCAGGAGCAACTTAAGAGGGAAAAGATACATTTTAGGTAATGGTGTAAGGCCACAGGGTGTATTTTGGCTCATAGTTTGGCATAGAAAGGCAGCACAATAGCCACAGGTCTTGGTTATGATGGGGGAATCTAAGACAACATCTGTACTCCCTAGCAGAAGAGAAAGCAGAGAGAGATAAGGAGCTGGGACTGGTGTGTAGCCCCCTACTGTCTGCCTTCTAGGGACTCATTCTTACAACCCATATCCTAAAGGTTCTGCCACCTCAAAAACAGCACCCGCAGCAGGATCCCAAGTCTTCAAACCCATGGACCCTTGGAGAACATTTTTCATCCCAACCAAAGCAAGTGGTTGTGAGAATATAAATTCTACTAGGTAAGGCAAGTATGAATTTGCAGTTTGTTTTCCTTTTCACATTGTCTCATTCTTGCTGCTGAGGTCACTGGTAAGAGAGGATAACATGCCTTGTTCTATGGGTCAGGTGCTTCATTCAAATGTTCTAGTTACTGCACCAGGTTCCATTTAATAAATTGTTGCTGAGGTTACACTAAATGGCATCCTAGGAGCTTCAGATCCATTAAGGGACAATTTGCTAACTCCACAGGAGGGTAGATCAGGATAGCCATGACATGACCTATACGTACAAAGCTGAGAGCTCCTCCTCACATCCATTTCATACAATTAATCCAGAAGGCTATTGTGTCCATTATACAAATGAGCAAACTAGCCTTTAAGATGATTGCGAATGTGTCAGAAATGATGTCACTGTCTGAAGGGAATCTTGATGGCCTTCAGTTCTACTTCCCCTTCCTTTCAGATGTCACAGGATGTCCTGCTAAGATTTCTGCATAACTCTCAAGCAAAGTTAAACCAATTCATAGCAAATACTTCTCAAGATTGCTCCACACTAGCATCTTTAAGCCTTAGAATAAGGCTCAAGATTAAGGAGGGAAAACACATAATATTCTGTTTGAGCAACAGTGGTAGAACTGGAAATACTTTCGGTAGGAGGACACCAGTGAGAGCCTAGAATAGTAGCTGTATATAATGCACACTGAAGTTTGCAAACCACAAACATTTCCCTGTCTTTCTTACCCTACAGAAGATCATATTGTTTAATCTACTGTCCTGTTCTTACAATCAAGACAGCTGAATCTTAAGCCTGCTGTTGTGTGTAAAATGATGCTGATAGAAAGTTAGAAAGTCTCAAGATAACTACTAGGTTACTCCATGTTAGTTGGGTAGTTATCTCATTGACTTATTAATGATATTGGAACTTACCCTGACACCTATCTAGTTGCCTGACTGGTTCCTCTGTATGCTGGTATCTGACGCCGCTTTTCCCTCTTTACTTATCTCTGGACTCCTTGATGTTATAACTGGTTCTATGGAGTTTATATTTAACTTTTCCTCAATGTATTTATATTTTTCTGGTTTCTACTTACTGAGTAACTCTTCACCAAGGTCTCTATATCTTAGCAGTCTCAAGGTTCAGTATGCTACAGTCTTAATTTAGGCCTCCTTGTCTACCTCATCTGAGGCCGTTTCTTCCTTTTGGATTTTGATCACTTATGTCCACTTTCATCATCCAACACCCATCTTTTTAAAATGTCAAAGGAGGAGAGCAGGTGCATTGTGTTTTCTATTCACTACGGTATTCTCAGTACCTAATTTGGTCCCTTGTGTACACTAGATGTCAAATAAATGTTTACACAGTGAGTGGAAAGCAGATGCTAGCTTTAGAAGAAAGAAAGGTAAGATGTTCTGTGAAAGAGGAGAACTAATAAAAGCATGTGGAGCTTCAGAGTAAAAAAAAAAACAGGCTTGATGGATGAGCTTTTGGGGATATAATTTAGTATGCAAAAGAAATAAGTTTTTTAAAAAATATTATATACATGTGTTCTTCCTGCTGGGATGCAACAACATATGAGGCATTTGATGCAGAGACTTTAATGAATCTTGATGGTAGGTTTCAGAATATTGCTACTCAAACTGGCATTTTAGCATTGCCTTGAGTAGGCTGTTTCAGAGTACTTTCAAGCTGTAAGCCTGGAGGGTTGTGTAGTGCCTGTGCTACAATCTGCTCCACTAATCAGGCAAAGGCCTAGAGATTGAAATAAGAGACAAGACAGCAGGTCATTCTTTCAATGCAATGTGGGACTGCAGAATGCAGAAAGCCCTTTGTTGAGGGGAAGGAGTAGGCTTATGTACTGACTCATAGCACAGTGGAAAACAATAGGGTTTTCAGGCTTAGCTCCTCCCCAGCAGATGTGTGTTAGGAAAACAGGAAGAGTACCAATAACAACTCCAGGGGGCAAGAAAACAGGAAGAGTACCGAAAACAACTCTGGGGCAAGATGTTCTAGCCAACAGCTTCAGGCTTGCTCAAGGTGCCTTGGGGTCCATGCAGGGCCCTACAGGGTTGTTTCATTATCTTGGCATCTCTCTGCACTTTTGCTAGAAAGTGGTTCATGTTCAGAAACAATGATGCCTTAGAACATGCATGCTGACTTGGATCCTAGAGCAATAAAAGTTAATGTGCTGGACATTCTGCTCTCTCCATCCTCCATGCTGAATCTCCTCTCTACTACTTCCAGAATCCTCCTTGTCTCCTAGTCCCACCTATCTTGCCAACACTGTTTTGTTCATTAACAAATAAGAGAAACATTTTTACAGAATGACATCTCTCACCAGTGCTGCAAATTCCCTAAATTATATGTATACACTAAATTTGAGTTAACAATTGACCATGCAGGGAAAGAAAGAGTTTATTAGAGTCACCACTTTGCTGTGACCAGATTCCTTGAAGGCACTATGTCATATGGGAGCTGAAATTTTTGTTCTCTTCCTATTGGTTTAAGACAATCAACATTGATAGCACCAAATCAGCCTTGGTATGTGGACATCCATGGATTTTATCCCATAGAGGCTCCTCTGTTTCTTTAATTCTAACCTTATTGTTTCCTTCTCATTGTGAATATTCAGATAGCTAGTGCTAGAGTTTGGACAACACCAACAAGTACGACTGTCTACTCTCTTGACTAATTGGTGTCACCTATTAGGCACATTCACCTGGTTGGATTATGCAAATTGTCTAAACAACTTCACTACCCACCACAGTTCAGTAGGCCATCCAATCAGCTCACTTCCTTTAGCTCACAGTAGATGAAGTAAATGCTTTTGTTGGATGCATTTTCAGGATCATTGTTTCAACAGAACCCTGACATGAGTTTGGTTTCTATAAATTATTTCTTGGATTTTGTGAAGAAATACCAAATTCATAAAGCCTTCCTGAGACTTTTCTTTCTTCTCAGTTTAAACTGTCCTCCTCTATGAGCTGGAAGATACATGTTATTTTCAATGGAGAGAAAGAGAGAGAGATATTATATGAATTTTCCCTTTTTTATAGACTTTTATTATGTTCTATTCCCCAGTTAAGCTCAATTCTTGATATTATCCCTTCATTTTAATACGGATAACTGTTGTTGTGCTTGCTTAGATTTATATGTTAGTGTGTCTGTCAAAAATAAATTCAAGGGAAGGGTTTTTTGGCACTTTGTCGTATGTGTCCTATGGTCAGATATGTTTTTCTCCATATAGAGTTCTCATAGCTTATAATTATCTGCTGCAGGTGGCTTGGATTTGTTTCTCAGCTCCAGTAGCTTGTGTTGTATTCAGTTACCAGTAATTTTTGCCAAAATTTTTGCCATAGCATTTCTCCCAATATGGAATTCTCTAACAACATGAGCTGTGCCAGATCACCAATCCCAAACAAGAGGGCTTCTGATCTAACATCCCTACCGTGCTTAAACATGGCCACATTTTAGCCACCTAATGATGAGCCAAAGAAGTATACGTAGGTGGCAATATTAGCCTCCAAATCTAAAGAGTCTCACCAGTAGGGAGATTCTTTCCTGTGTAGTAATTGGTCTGAGACATCATAATTTACCTTTTATATTGGAGACTGTGCTTGAAAAAAATGTTATCTGATTATTTCATCACTATTTATGTGAATGACCTGCCAGTCTTTTTGAGGTTGTATTACCACCAATTATAACATGTGTTTTCACCCATGCTTTTAGAAGATTAGACACCATTTTCTCATCTAGCTTAATCAACATAGTACCATCATTGTAACTGGTCCATGTCATATTAGACCATACCTAAGAAGTATAACATTATACATTTTAATGACAGGTAATAGAAAATTTCATATAGCCTTAAAGCAAAATCCTATGTGTTCATGTCTATTATACATGTTTAAATCATGTATAACTTGAATTCAAAATCTTTTTTAATTTCTGGTAAGAATAGAATGAAACATCATATATAAGCCATATCATAGTCACTTGAAGGTATGTATGATGAGATTATCAAGTATATTATATTTGGTATGCTGACTCCAGTTGGACTTTGTATTTGGTTGAGTTTGATGTGAGCTCTAATAATCCTCTGTAATTCTTCCTGTTCCCATGATTTTCATGGAGTTAATTAAAGGAAACTTTCACGGTTACCATTCTTTCCTCATCTACTCTTTCAATCGTTGGGAATGTTCTAATCTTCACTTTCCTTTAGGATGTAGGGTTGTTTATAATTTATTGTCTTAGATATGAAACTACCAAACTTTGTTGGTAGTTTCAGGTTTTCCTACTAAGACTTTCATACTGTCAAAGGTTATTTAACTCTATAGAACAAGACTTTAAAAGAGGAAATTATGAGTTTGTCTATGGCTTAGTAGTCGAATGCTTGTCTACAAAGCCTGTGATTCTAGTTTAAATTCCCAGCATTACAGCCTCCCTCCTGCAATGCCAAACAAAATCCAATAGCAACAAAAGAAATATGAGCACTATTTCTAATAACAAACCATCTACTTAAAGTGCATATATTACAAAATGCCCCCTGAGTGGTCATTAATGATACTATGGACCATTGTAAGTTATATACTGACTAGGACCACCTACTGCCATTAGGACCTTGCTGTAACAAAGGATTCACTATGAGAATCAATAATCCTATGCCTTAGGGCACAATTATCTAAACACACAGAGAGATAGGAGTTGCTGTTTGGATATTTGGTGGGTGTTATTAACATTTCTAGCACACTGACTTCCAAGGAATAGATACTGTTTCCTCTTCATGCTTATCTCAGATAACTAGCTTGCTATTATTTGTAGCTATTTTCTTCTCATGTACTTTTAGGTTCATCAGTAGAGTTTTTAATGATTAGACTACAAATTGCCTTCATTTTCTACAAGGGTGATGGCCCAGTGTCCAGTCAGACAGCTATTGCTTCTGTTCTAAAGCTTTATTAACTACCTTGAGTTACTGTGCATACCAATGTGTGAGGATTGCAGCATCTGGCGGCAACTTGGTGACATGCTTGCATCTGCTCCTTCTCTTACTATTACCGTTGCTATTATTTTTGAATCTGCCATCATTTATATTTGACCCTGTTTTTGTAGCTATTCATTTATACAACCATCTGGAAAATGCAAAATCACAGAGACAGAGAACGTATCAAAGATTGCCCAGTACTGGGAAATAGGGAAGACTTGACAAGAAATTGATAAAACAAGAATATTCCGAAGGATGATGTCACTATTCTGAATCTTGCTATTTTATTTCTTTTTAAAAAGCAATTAGCTTTAAAAAAAGAGCTTCTGCATAATAACGAAATTGTGTCATTTCTCTAGCTTTATGTTAACCAACAATGCAGATACACTTCAAATATAAATGGAAAATGTCCAACATTCATTTACAAAGGTAAATGAAAGGTGGTTTCCACAGCAGACAGAATGGCCATGGGGTTAATTGTTGCGGTTTCCCTGTTATTCCACTATTTCTTTTCCCAATTTGATGTCTTTTCTTTCATTCCATCTCTATGCCTGTTTGCCGGAAGCCTATGTCTGGGCATTGTGCCCAGTTTGATTTAATTTTGGTTTCCTACTTATGCAGCATCCTCGCTGTGGTTTGGAGATGACATTTTATAAATTGTATTTGGGCATTTTTGTTTATTTATGGTTGAAAAAGTATGAAAGCTTGTGCATAGCTTCCTTACATAATAATGTTTAAAATAGAAGAGATAAAACTAATAGCATATATATGTGTGTATATATACATATATGATTATACAGGACATGCATGTATGTTTACATTCATTCAAATGGAGCTGCATATTTTAAAAAAAGGAAGAAAACTGTCATAATTTTCTTTATTTTCATACTCTTCCTGAAATAACTGGGAAAAATTGGTGAGAGGACAAAATAGAGGCATGTGTGGATCAAAAAATATTACTTAAACACATTACTGGGCTGGGGATTCATCAGGCATCTCTGTATGTAGAACTGGGAACTCAGCAGGGTTCCAACTGGATTCTCAGGTTTCTAAGTGCAAACTAAAGAAGCAAGAAAGAAAGTGGGCCAACTAGAGCCCTGTTTTGACTGCTTAATGTTCTGCAAGTCTTTCTTAATTTGGTTGTGACATCAATGATAATTCTGTAATGTTTCTGATCACTTTGATCCATTAAACCATAAAATTCCAACTACATGATCTCTCACATTGAAAAACTTCTCTGTGATGTTAGCTTTCTCTGCCTCTGATGGAGACCTGCTTTTCTTGACCCAATCTTCTGTAACTAGATAAATAAAAGACCCAGAGACAGATATTGGGTTTCAAGCTGAAGATCAGAGACTCAAAGCAGCCAGACCAGTAGATATCACCTCTACCCAGCTGAAATGGCAATCTTGACTCTACAAATCCTCAGAGGCAAAAGGCTCTGGATGCCTGTCTCCTCCTCCTTATATTCCTCTCTCCACCCAGCCATGTCCTCCTGCTTTCATCTCCCTACTGCTGGGATTAAAAGTGTGTGAGCGTTTTCTTTTATGACTGGATCAATTTTGTGTAGTCAGTGTGGCTTTGAACTAATAGAGGTCCATCTCCTTCTGAATTCTAAGTCCTGGATTAAAGTGTATGCCTGGCTTCAATGGCCAACTAGCATGGCTGCTTTACTATTTTGATTTTCAGTGGTTTTAGTAAACCATAAACAATATGTCACCACAGTCCTCACATTTTCTCTGAGTAGCATCTGATCAGTAATCTTCCTGGGTAGAGAAGAGGAAGTAATCTTGGGAATGGAGAAAAGGTGTGTCATTCAGAAGTTTTGTGTTTTGTATGGGTGCATGTGTGAATTATTCCTACTAAATGTGTTTCCGGAACCCCTTGGAATTCCCTGAAGGCATTTTCCTTGGAAAGAATTTCCCATTCACACTTTAGTGTGTGCAAATCTCCCCTGGCAATTTTGGCTATTCTGAAATTTGGTCCTCTGACACCACTGCCTTTATACAGTGCTTTCTAGGCTTGAACCAGATAGTGGTTTTCTAGTCTTCTTTATCTAAAGGGTTGGGTACACATCCAACTGGATCTTTACTTCCTGGGAATTCTGAGTTTGGTTTAAGGTGAAAGACCAGAAGTCTGAGCGAGAATTCTCTGCTTCCCTGCAAACCTCAGTGAAGCAATTTTTGAGCCTTCAGTTCTCTGTCTCCCTCTGCGTATACCTAAGGTAACCACCACCATCTGGTTGTTCCATTTGCAAGACCACCATGGTAACGGTGATTTGAGAATCTGCCCTCTTCCTAGCATTTGCGACTTGTGAATGTGTGAGTCCTACTGTGAAAAGGCAGATCCCAGACTAGGGAATCCATGGAGCGTCCTGTCTTTGTTGGCTTCATTCCTAGGACTGCATCTGTAGAAACGCTGACTCTGTCAGTAACACCGTACCACAAGCTTGGCATGGAATTTTGAGGCATGTCACCTAGGACTGGTTTCCAGCCCACTTATGTGGCATTTTGTGTGTAGAAAACAAGAGTCTGGAAGTTCTTTTACCAAGGGATCAAATTTATCATAGAGATTAAAGACACATGATTTTTGGACCCTTAGTTGAAACTTCTGTCAACAAAGGTAGGAACTATAAAATGAAAAATTGACAATGGCCTTAGATTAGATTGTGTGTACTTAGAGTAGTACAAATAATAATTGTTTAATGGATATTGCAAAAGTTTATAAATACATGGACAAACCCTGAGACTGAAACTTTTGGAAAGAGATCTTAATGGCACATAGTTGTCAACTCAGGTTCTTAAAAGCCTCTCTGAGAAGAGTACTGAATTTGGCACTGGGATGTTAGGGAAAGAGAGTATAGATGTGGATGATAGATACCCACGATACGGTGGGAACACAAAGGACTGTCAGGAAAGATCTCTTGATGGGCTTCTGACACACTTCATTCTGGTTAATTGTGAATCATATTTACATGGTGCAAATGCAATAGAAAACGAGATGACAGCGTTCTCTGTTCATGGTAGTGAAAAAAATGGTTTGAGTATATAGATGTCTAGAGATGGTGTAGGGAAGACAAGATTCCCTAATTGTATAGCACATAAAACATAAATGGGTCAGCTTTTATGGAAGGCATTTAGAAAAGCTATAAATATCAACAAATGTATATTCTCTAACCATTCAGTTGTTCTGTAATCTTAAAGATATGGTGGCAATTTATTCTGGGGAAGGTTAACTAGGACAGACAGGGATGTTTATTTCAGCCTTGTGTCTAGTATGTTAACACTGACAATAACCCAAATATTGTAGAATCCAAGTTTCCCTTAAAAGGAGGATGGCTATATGAATTATGATCTATCCTGATAATGAAATGTGTTTGACTTTTAAAAGAAGTGAGGTAAGTGTATGCTGAAAGGTAAGGGTTACCCCAGTCATCAGTAAGTGAAAAATACAAGTAAAGGCAGAGCTCATTGCCCAGCCTAGCTATTTGTGCCTATACAGATGCTGTGTACTTAACATATTCATGTGCACTAGTGAGAGCTCTGAAATATTTCTCAAAAGCGATACAAGAAAAGTAACCTTGATCTTTTTTATTTATTTATTTATTTTGGACAAGTTGGTGTCCTTTTTCTTTTTCGTAATTCAAAGCAGTTTTAATTTCCCCACCATGCACCTGCGTTTTTCTTTACTTGTTTTGCCCTATCTCTCTCTCTCTCTTTTTGTCAATTTTATTTTATTTAAAAATCCAATGCAATGACAATGCTAAGGGAATAGGATGCTGAGGATAGAGTGATGGGGAAAATGTTTAGATGCTTCTGTTTTACTCCAGCTTCTAGACTTCTAGACTGTCTTTGGATGGTGAAATTACACCTTCCCTCTCCCCCCCCCCACTTGTCTTTGCCTTGTTGACAGCTCCTTTTATTTGTGGATTGGCGTTAGAAATCTATGCTTCTACTTCTGGAAGTATGTTTCACTTTGGGTGTTGTGGTTTCTGCGGTTAAGTAGTAACGTCCAGGTTTTATTTCTGTTCATAAAACTATGAGTTGGGGGATTGTGTATCCCTTTAGGGGTCTCTTCTGACCATGGAAATATGTTTTCTGATTTGAGTTGCAGTGAGATTTCCTTGTTGGCTTGTAGAGTCATGCTGTTTGAGAAAGACTGGCCTCCCTGCCCTTCATTGTTAATGGCTCATAGTGAAAAGAATTGGAGCTACTCTAACTTTACCTTAGTCTCTTCACTCACATGTTATGTTCTTTCTCCGTATTCCCAGCATCCTCCGTTCTCCCCTGGCCTTAGACCCATTTCTAGTAAAGCATACCCCAGGTATGCTCAGTATTTGAATCTTTCTGGTTAGGATTACAGATCCTTTCAAGAGAATTGACCCAAAAGAACAGTCCTAGATCACAAACCCTTCTCTTTGAGAGAATTCAATTTACTGGACTGTCCCTGTAAAATTACCTGTCAGCTACCTGTCAGTTGATTTACTCTGTAACTATCTTTACCTACTTTGGGAAATTCTGTTTCTGTTCAGTAGTTTTTCCTTTGTACTATAATGTTGTCACTGTAGCTGTCTTAACTGGACCTGACCCATTAAAGCAATAGCTTGCAAAATAGAATGCATTAGGAATCACCCAGGGATCTTGTTAAAATGCAGATTTGGATTCTTTATGTCTAGGGTGGGCCTGAAGATTCACTACCTTTTTATCAAGCTCCCAGGTGATGGTGTTCCTACTATATCCCCATTTTCTACATTTTGGAAACAAAACACTCAGACACCCAACTCTTGGATCTGTAGCTTTATCATCCTCCAGTACACTCAATTGTCCACTGTCCCCGATAACCAGAGCTGACAAGTGGATAGTAGCACCTTGTAGGTGACTTGTTAGGAATTCAGACACAGGGTGTGTTGACTTAGGACTGACAGCAAGTAGACACTCCTTTCTTGGGCTTTACACAGTAAGTTTACATCATACTGACCAACTATGCACATGCCAAGCACATGCCAATATCAAGCAAATTCCACTTATGCTTTATCAAGAGGAAATTTAACAAATATATAAGCACAGTGAGCACTAATGTGATCCTGATTTTGCAGCTGAGGACCCTGATATTAGCTAAGTAGCAGTAGTGTTTCACAGAAAGTGATAGGGTTGAAACTGACACCAAGATAAGATCTTTTTTTTTTTACTATGTTCTTAACTATTAATTTAGTTTTGATTTCATAATATTGTGTTAAATAAGTAGATGTGGTGGCTTTATAAATCAATTTTATGTCTCTAAATGGATAGTCACTAGCATTTTATTGTTCATTGTGGGTCTGCAATGATACATAAATGTTATGGTTGATACTGATTGCCACTTTGATTAGATTAGGAAATACCTAGGAGATTAGTAATCCACACTTCCATCTCTCTCCCTCTCTCTTACTCTTTCTCTCTCTGTCTATCTTGTGTGTGTGTGAGAGAGAGTGAGATAGAGAGAGAGAAAGAGACAGAGAGAGAGTTCATCCATTTCTAGTAATAATCAGGTTACCAGTGTGATAGTAATAATTAAGTCACTAGTAATAAGTAGGTCATGTGGTCAATGAATTGGCTGATATATGGTGTAATGACAGTTTGTGAGGTGGTGAAAGGCATAGGTGAGCACAGGTGGGATAAGTACTTACTGGAAGCCTCTGTCTTGGGCTCCTTATGTCCTGGGATATCTGTACCCACTCTGTCAACTTTCCTGCTGTGACATCAGATACTTTGACAACCCTATTCCATGTCCATCATAATTCATGACCCCTCTTTCTCTCTAGTGAAGGAGAATTGTATCATAAGAGCATCAGTGCACCAATCATCAAATTGTGTATTTTATTTTTAACGTTTAAGATCAAAATCTAGTTCCAAATTGCCTCCTTTCAAGGACGGATAGACGTTAGCTTCTTTGTTTCAGAGACAGACATTCTGCTAGAACAGTCATTTTTAAAACACCTGAAATAAATAAGGATCTTTATGAATCTAAATCCTATTTGAGCTTGGGGGAATCTGATCCAAAGGTCTAGTTCAGAGTCTGTGAATATGCAATTCATAATCTTCCGTGGGTAATTTTAATGTACACTTACTGTGAATGCCTTACATAAATGACCTATAAGCTGTTTCTTTGATCACAGTCAGAACTAGCTCTGACACTAATCTCCAGTAAACCATGTTCTAGCTTTTAGAGCTTTTTGGTAAAAGGGGTCCTTTGAGTTCACTGCAGTTTCATGGTTATCTACAAAGCAAGAAGGAGACCCTTTCAGAATCTTAATGGGAAGACTCCAGAGATCAGGCTTATATATTCTCAAGCCTTTAAACATCATGAAAAATAACTTTTTTTTTCAGTCACTGAGCCAATGATATTTTGTACTAGAATCTTGCATTGACTAAACCCTGATGAGTGGTGCTTCAATTTAGAATTACTACTGACTGATGACACTTTATCTAATAGTCTTTATGGTTGTTCTTCCTTCTTTAGCTTTAGTTTTATCCATAGAGTTTTACCACTTGAACAAACTCTGGTTGATTCCCATGTTACCTTGATTCTAAGACCATCAACTTGCACTTGCTGCTTATCTCTCAGAGAAATTGATTGTTAGCCCTCATCCTATAAGTTTGGGGTAATTTAGTGAAAAAAATCCAGGTTTTGGATTCATTCCCACTTAAATTAATCTAAGCACAACTTGAATAAGAAAGAAAGCTACCAGACCTTGAAGACATTCATTATTAACTTTTCCTCTTATATTTGTAAATTTATTTTATCCCACTACAGAGAACAATAACATATAGCATAATATCAATATCAAGATAACTCAACTAGTCACCAGCTTGCTTACTTTTTTATTAACATTTAAAATATGCTTTAAGCAATTTGAAAATATACACTGTATTACTTTGAACCATATTTCTGTTAATTAGCATGAAAAAAATCATTCATGTATATTACATATAAATAACAAAACGTTGCATTTTATTTTTAAATATGTAATTGTAGTTTGCAAATTTAAAACTTGAAATAAATAAATTCTACTAAAATTAGTATATCATTCATATAATAAGCAGAACTGTTTACTGGTTCATTTATGTTATTTTTATGAAAACAGTTTTACTCTGAATGTTTCTGTTATTTCTTTCAAAAGAAATGATGAGGCATTGGACTTCAGTCCATGATGATCAAGACCCACAATTGTCTATGTATATAGACCTCACCAAATGATTTTCAAACATCAAATGTTCATCTTCATAGCATTGACACAAAACTTGATCTTGGATGGGGAGATGGCTTGGTGTTTAAAACTTTTGCTTTCTATGCATGAAAATATGAGTTTGGATTCCCCAGAATCCAAGCCTGTTGGGTGGGTATGGGGATTCTCTTGAGGATATTCAGTTATAGCAATCTGACTAGAGTCTAGTCTTATAGGTGAGCTCTTGATTGAGATAACCTGCAACAATTAATAAGGTGTTAGTTATCTTGGGACTCCATACACATATACACAATGTACATATACCTATACATTTATGTCCCCATGCATAGAAACATGCCTACCTAGACATACACACACTACAACTCCCCTTTAAAAGCCACCTCCCGACACACATAATACAGTACAGAATTGGAAAAGCAAAGCACAGCCAAACAAAACTTGATAGGCTGACCGTCCACAGTTCCCAAAAAAGACGTAGTAGGTACCACCTCCATAGGCATTTTGCAACATTATATTTTTCCTTTGTTTTCTACCAGGTGTCTTTGTTCTCTGCGGGTATCTTGTGTCTAAGCCCTCCTCAGCATCCCTGCTCTCAAAACAGCACTTCTCTCTGGAAATTTCCCTGTCCAAAGTCAGAAAACAAAACTAAAAGTACAGAACTCAAAATCTATTAATAAGCAATGCAACCAACAGAAGGGAAAGAAAGAAATACTTCCTCCGGCATGTTGTGATAGAAAGGAAAAAGCAATTACCAGAAATGAGTGTGTGTTCAGGATGACTTCCTTCATTTAAAAAGAGAACGGTCCACTGCCAGCCCACCAAAACACAGGAAACACATCCAGCTGCACAATGGCAATATGATTTTCTCCTCTGAATTTTATAGCTGTGATTGATGTGTGACATTAGAATGAAACAAAAAAGGGGGGAATAAAACTGAAAGAAATTGGCTGAAGTTGCACATCAAACATTCAGTGAGTCAGGTGGCACGCACTCATGTTTGATGGCATGCATTGGCCAGTGTGTTGGTGTGAGAGGAAGGAGGAGGACCATAAAACTGGCAGATCTGGGCCATCATGGTGTTCACGGGGCTAGATGACTGTTGGGTCATATATACCTCTTGTGTCAACCTGAAGGGCCAGTTAGTTCTTCTCCTTTTCTTTTACTTCACAGCAGTATTAAGTGATCAACATGATCACTGTCTGTTTTCTGTCTTCTGATCTTCTGTCTTCTCTGAGAGTAAATTCCCAGCAATGTGAATCTTATGTGAGTGACCTTTGACTTCTAGGGCACAAAAGGCACAGTGCCAGAAATGTCCTCTCAAATCTAAATTCTAAAAAGTTTGTGAATAAAAAGCAATGGAAGTTTTTCATGGGTGTACCCTCAAGATAAGTCGACATCAATTTTGCCTAAAGGAAGAACATTAAAAAGAAAGAAAATAACTGCCTGGAATTTTACTGCCCTGCACAAATATATATATATATATATATATATATATATATATATATATATATATATATAATTAAAAAGTTGTAAAATGTTCTTTGGGCCTCTGGTAACTATTTTCATAAATTCTGGGAACAAGGCACCGAAAGTGAAATGTCTGTATTCCTTTTAGCAAGTGGAATGTTGGGAGGTTGCATGCACATATCTACAGAAATATTTAAGGGCGTTTTTACAGGGACTTTCTGGAAAAAAAAAATTCCTGCAAAGCTTTCTGAAAGAAAGGATTTCTGACTTGAGTTTTTGAAGGACTGTTTTGACAACAGAGGGAGAAATTTACTTTTTGGTATTTCTCACCTACCATGTGAAGTCTGACCATTAAGAACCATTTTTGAGGCTGTCTTTGTGAGTCTAGCACCTTGGACACATTATAGACATATAATCAATGTCTTTTAAGTTGTTCTTGGAATTTCTTCTTTGTTCAACAATTCTGGTAATTCAGTGTACACACACACACACACACACAGACACACACACACTCACATCCCCACTAAGATTGATTGCTATAAGATTCTGCAACAGAGTTCAGCCAATAACAGAGACACAGTCTCCCCTCTTTTCCTTAGACTCAGGCTTATCCCTGAAATGCTGTGGACTTCAGAGCATGAAATGGAGCCACAGATAGCTTCTGTTTGAGAAATAACTGTCCACTTGGCAGTGGTGTTAGTGTTTGACCAGCTTTGGCTGTCTCCAGAGGATGCAGGCTTTAAGGATATCTCTTGCTGGTATCCTTGGTAGAGAATTACAGAGCTCACACTGGAGGAATCCAAACAACAGGGGATTGAGTATAAGATTTTTTTTTAATTCTAACATTTTCTTTGCATGGTTTTACCAGAATGTTCCTTCTGTAAATGTAGAGATGCATTTCAGCTGGCTAAGATTCAGAAAAGCCAACTCACATTAACCATCAAATTTCCCACCTCTTCTGAGCATATTTCACATGAAAAATTAGTTGACCTTTCTGTGATAAATGTAATTTACTCTGAAACTCTGGGGTCAACTGAAAACAAGGAAAATCTGACATTTGAAATCATCATCCATTAGGCTTAGTGAGGCCAGAGATCATCTGAACAGGCAGCATATGTCATGGCAAATTGACAGGATTTTGACTCATAGTGAGTGTTTAGGTAATTTTTTGAAATATTTTTTTCAGCTACTTTTCAGTTGGTAATTTTGAAACTATTCTTTAATGGCTAAGCCAACAGAGATTGAACGCTGATAGCAGAAATATTATTACATACTGATAATGTTTAGCAGTTAATTGTTCTGAAATTTCCTCTTTATCAGTTCTTTCTGAATTTAGCAAGACAAATTAGGTTCAAGAAAAAAGCTTCTATTATTTATTTTTTATATGGCTCTGATCTTGTGCCTGACATTTTGATTTTCTTTTTCTTAATTTAAATTTAGCTTTAAAATAAGTTGATACACGCCTACACATATATATGTCACTGAGATAGATAGTAAGACTCAGCTATGAAGAGACAAGTAAGAGCCTGTAATACCATTGGGAGAAACTGCAATAAGCGATATTATTTCAGCAATGCTGAGAATATTAACTTTAAGTCATACAGGTAGAATACCTCCTATACACAGGAGTATTTTGGGAGCAGTGATTGTGTCTGTGCGTGTGTGTGTGTGTGTGTGTGTGTGTGTGTGTGTGTGTTTACAGGCTAAACAATCATAAAGCAGCATATATTTTGAAAAGTAAAAATGCCTTATTTTTAACAAATATTTTCTGAGGGTAAACAATGTAGTAGGAAATCTTTTATGTGACTATTTCATGAAAGAGGCATGCATACTTTTCGTAAGGTCCGTATTGCTATTTTAAATCCATTCATGTGAAGACTGTGGTAGGCTAAAATAAATGAATGTCATTATATTGTATCCTGTAATTTGCTAACTTCTGGTATATGCCCAAATCTATGACAGGAATGTGTTCCTTTGTCATGAAATGAGAATAAATATATATTCACCTACACTTCTCTTAGGTCTATTCCTACCAAACAAAAGGCAAAGATGCACTGATACTGGCTTATTTCTGGTACATTATCAACCTTAGAACACTTGGGTTGTAGATAGACCTTCTGAAACTTTAGGGTATGTGTTTTTGCTACAAGTAGTTTCAGTGAGGCCTAAGGACATTCTTTATTTTTGGCAATCTGTTCTAGCCCAGCTGCCACAGCATCTCTTCCCCATTCCCTGCCTGAGATCGTGAGACAAGGAAGCCCATTGCAGTTCCATTTTGTGTGGAAATTCTCACCTCACGTTGGGGGAATACCTTTTGTAGATGGAGGTTCTGTTCCATCTGGTCCCAGTATCAATTCTAGAGTTTATATATTATCCTTCTAAGGTCTTTGATGGAGCTGAAGATGGATAGTTATGGTTATGGCTTTTCTTAGTTATGAAACATAAATTACATATAAAACTTTAGATTCACAAAAATAGATGATAGAATATTTATCTTTTTGTCAGTTGTTAGTGGACTAAATATAGTTAGCTATAGTTCTTGCTTGATAACTGTTTTGTCATATATAATTTTACTACGTTAAAGTTAAAACCTTTTTTGTTTTATTTAGATAGAAAAGAGATGATGGGAGGTGTCCTTCTGTATGATGTTCATACATGTTTCTCTTATTGGTTGATGAATAAAACACTGATTGGCCAGTACCCAGGTATGAAGTATGCGTGGGGATACCAGATGAGGAGAATTCTGGGAAAAGGAGCAGTCAGAGAGACCCCATGTAGCCGCTGAAGGAGTAACATGTCCAAACATTCTCTCGTAAATCAAGACCACAGGGAACTATTCAGATTAATAGAAATGGGTTAATAATGAGAGAGAGAAAGAAAGACAGCTAGCCAATAATAAGCCTGAGCCATTGACCAAACAGTTTATAATTAATATAAGCCTTTGTGTGTTTACTTGGGACTAAACTGCCATGGATCAGGTGGGACAGAAACACTCTGTAAACAAATAGCAAACAACGTGGGGCAAGAATTTCCATGTAAAACCTGATAAAAGCTTAAAAAGGGATTTTAAAAACAAAAGAACAAAGTAAAGCAAGGTGGGCTTTGTTTGCTAGAGGTAAGCAGAGGCTCATGGCTTCTTTATAGAGAGGCTTCCTGTAATAGCAAAACCTTCAAGGTTCTTTCAAGAGACCCTGCTACCAAGCAATGAAATTGTGGCAACATGAAACTAGAAACTCCACCTGCAGGAGTCCTAAAAAAATCATTCTACTTTTAACTTGATACTGAAACACTGACAAAATTTGCTGGTGGAGAAAGTTCTGAGTGGCTGAAGCAGTCAACTTGAACAAGGATATCAGTGTCACAACCCTCTAGAACTCCCATCCACATAGTGCACAGAATCTTAGAGCTCACTTATATCAAGCCCCAATACAGAGTCGGGATAGAAGGCAGGGTTTCCTGTAGAAATATCACCCCAGTGGAGGAGACACATGTCTTGAAATGTAGCAGTTACCCCTGTCCTAATTCTAGATTCTAACTTCTGCAAATGAGGGTGGATAAAATGTCTGTAATCATGTGTAAGTTGATACCAAGGAAATCATTTGAATTCAGATCTACAGCTTGTGTTTTCTTCTTTATGTAATTTTATCTTTGTGACTCTTTGATTCTGTCATGACAGACTGCAGCTTTTATTATATACGAAGATTACATGCTTTTTAATGTGGAAAAGAATAGATGGTTGACTCCAGCCATTTCTCTCTCCTACATTCATAACATAAAATAATATGTCTTATGAGTCATGGAAATGAGCAGGTTATGTAAAATTCCTCATGAATAGTTGAATTAGATGTCATGGTTTATTTATTCCTGCCCCTTGGTATTTCCACGAAACTGGACCAAATTCAGAACTCCCTGTATTTGTCATCCTCACCTGTGGTTATTTCCTGGCTGCAGAACCTCCTTCTGTTCCTAAAAGAAATGGACAAAAAAGTCTTAAGGGGAAAACTGCCTCATGTACTAATAGGTGTAAAAGCTTTGGTGTCTCCATGGCTCTGTTAGGCAGGGAGTCCTGAAGTATGTGGCCAGGCTATCCCCACATCTCCTTGGAATGAATTATGTTTGTTTGCCAGTGGTGGATATTGCTTCTTCCTTAATGCTAATTTGTTTTATTGGTTCCTTCCTGGACTTACTTCTCCCATTCTTCAGCTGGCTTTTCCTAAAATCACTTCCCAGGTGAACTATTTATATGATAAACCTTGTCTCAAAGTGTGTCACTACCCGCTCCATAAAAAGAACAAGATTGCATTCCTATAGCAAACTTACTGAATGCAGATATAAGTTAACTCTTGTTTTGACTCTAGGGATATGACAGTAAACAGAACATAAAAAAATGTCTTGCATTTTGCACAGTAAATAAATATTTATACATCTCTTCCTTTGTGGCGCTCTCAGCTGAGGAAAGGAAAAACTGGAAGAAAGAAAAGAAGCAAACTTAAATTTAGATTCCTGATGGAATTCAGCAGGTATCAAAACAGGATGCTGAAAACCTTACATCTTTATAGCAACACAAAGTGTATAAAAGCCTTCACCTGTAATGGATGAGAAGCAAGTATTAAAAAAGTCTCCAGGATTTCTGGGAAACATTCACTCTTACCATTCCACAGGTGAGAAAATTAAGGTTTAGATGTGATTGAGTTGATTAGTCCTGTAGGTGAGCATTCAGTCCAGGGCTCTGGCATCCTTCAGGGCTTCTTCAAATCACAGGCAGGGTCATTGTGGCCTCTTTGATAAACATGTAAAGACAATACTGCTTACAGTTTGGTCGTTTCCAGGAATCCTGGTTTGCTACTGAATTACAGTTTGCCCACCTTTTGAGACAGGCAGATTAGGTCACTGCTGGGAAAAGCTGCTTCCATGGCCCATTGATTTGCTTTCATTGGACATTTCTTTTCCTGGCAGAAAAGTTTGTCGATGATATTATGGAAATGTAACCTACCATGCATTACAGCATTTTATAACTCCAGGGAGGTGAATAAAAAAAATAAAAAATAAAATGAAGGGGAAAAAAATAGCTATTGCTTAAAATAAGAGTCTCAGAGTCTCATGTGTGAGTGGAGGGAGGTTACCATGGAGATTAAATCCTTGTTTTAGTCTCTGTATGACACGGTAGAGTAAGCCTGAGAATACCAGAGGCTCTTGTGTATCGGTTACATCATCATGGCACCCATATACTGACAACTACATCTACTGAAGAACAAGTTGAGCTGATCACCTCTAAGTTCAATCCAATTCTCAGGTGAAAGTTAATATGGATGGGAAACCAACCCACCACCTGATGCTAAATAAGTAAACATTACTGGAAATATTCTTACTTGTTATTATTCTAGATAAAATGAAAACAAAGAACTAGGAGAATACCACCAGCTGCCTATTGGTCATGTCATTTATGCAAGATATTGGTTTGCATGTTATTTGAAAATTTCATAGCTACAGAAAATATGAATATGTTTATCTTTATACATGATTGTGACAAGAAAAAAAAGTGTGATCACTGTTGTGCAGCAACTTATACAAATAGTCAGGACTGAGACCACGTTCCAGAGTTTCCTCCAAGATAGCTTTAGGCCCTTGTGTATTCTAAGTTTCACCTTGTTGGTACTTTCTGAAGAGGTAAGCTTCATTTTGCCAGAGTGTGAACTCATTGCTGTTATCTCTCCTCTGAGCATCTCATTTTATCATTAGTGCTGAAACCTTATTCCAAGAATAGCCTCATTGACTGATAAGTTATATAGTCAACAGGATGTATTACCTAAACACCAAATTCATCTTAATACAATCTTCTGCATTCACTTGTGCTAGATATTCAATCAGCATACTTCCCACTTGACACGGAGTACGTACATCAGTAGACTAAGAGTGTAGGCTTTGTGTTTTCAGTGATAAATGTCAATCATTGAATAGTTGAAGTTTGTGTTTCCAAGGACAGAGCCAGACATGCTGGCTTCATCCTGAGTGCTTAGATCACATAACAACATGTTAAGTAGCTGCTGTGTGTAAGAATTATACTAAGGACAAGTACAATGTACACATTAAGAAGGATTTACTAGAAAAACAACCTTTGGTAGGGGCTGGAAAGGATTTAACTTAAATTTGTGGTATTAGTTCACAGTAAATGGGAAGACAAAAACATAGCTCATCTGAAAAAGAATCCATAATGGACAAAGGCAGGGAGAAGAGAGAACGCAGTAGAAGGTTATTAGTTGCTCAAGCACATACTCATCCAAATCTATTATTTAGGAACAGGAAAAGTAGATAACATTGGAATTTAATAACTCATTCACAGAAATCATAACTGGCTTGATTTATGCAGCTATACATGGGCCAAGAATTGTTTGAGCCAACCAGTTCTCTGTAAGATTAATCCAATTAGCTACTACAATAATAACAAATAGAACATCCACAAAAGCTACCGACCATCCAATGCAGTAGTGTTGCCTGTGGATACACAGAAGGCATGCAAATTTGGAAGAAGGGGCACCCCTAAGTGTTTCTGCTGTTGCCTCTGCAGAATGATTCATAGGATTGATCGAGATTTTAAAATTAAATCTCTCCTTCCCAAATTATCCATCCTTTTTGAAGTTTGATCCCCACAAGCCAGGAAAATGTAACTGAACAATTCAACAGGTTGATTTATATGATTGAGCCTTTCATCTTTTAGGAAACTAGTTAGGTGACTGGGGTGCGATCAAGTCTGTCCATCAGAGCATAGATACTATTTTTCAGAGGGAATTATTTAGGCGAAGAATGATTTAATCATCTTGTAAAATCCAAATGCAGAAAAAGTATACTAAATGAGTATTCACCACATATCATTTGATTTTACACTTTTAGGTGGGTACTCCTAAAGCACGCACTATTTTAATTACTATTGAGATTCCTAATTTTTAGTAAAGCAATTCTGATTGGTTTTTTTAGAAGTCGAATTCACAATTTCTCCTATTAAGTTAAACTAAGTGAGATGTGTCAGTGTGGCATGTCTTTCTCACAGTAACACAGGTTGGAGAAGGCAGATAGGTTCCAGAAATTTGGTCACTTTACCTCACACTTTTGCTTTATGTCAACTGTTCCTGTTCTCTGATTGATCAAAGCGGTGAGAAACGCGTGGGTTACTTAACATCAAAGCGCAAGTGACACCTGACTCTTGGGGAAGTATAATTTTCAGCCATGTTTTTAAAAAAAATATCAGGATGGGGATTTGAGTGTGTAGATCTGGGACATGCAGGGAGCAAAGAAGAGCTGTATATCATGTGGAAACACACACACACACACACACACAGAGAGAGAGACACTCTTCAAATATTCATTTGCTTCCCTGTGTTGAACATCAATTAACCATAAGTCTCTTTCACAATCCCATTACACTCATGTTCCTTTGGCTGCAACTGGGCCTCTCTCATTCAGGAGGTAATCAATGAAAGATAGATTTGCCAGCCTTAATTGAATCTTTTATATTCACAGCTTCCTTATCCATTTGATAAGAAAAGAGATATTTAAAGAGGTTCTTGCTTCCTTAATGTTAAAAAGTCTTAGCTGTGCTTGCAAAATTGTTCAGACCATTAGGTTCTCTTCTGTACTTTACCTCTAATTCATCTCCTCTACCAGGCTATGAGAAACTTATTGGTCCGAATTCTTTCTTATTTGACTCTGGATTCCTTATTTCTAACATCTTGTTGTTTTTTTCAACAACAACAAAAAAATTAGTGTGTGTACAGAATTTGTGTATTATGTGGCTTGTGTTGTGGCTGAATAGTGGGATAGAAAGCAATCTTTCCTTTCATGCTTTTATTCTAGGGAGATAAATAGGAAATGGGAAGTTAAGCAAAGCAATATTATGATTCTAAGTAATGAAACATCCTCATATATCAGGGGATGGAAAGATATGGGGAATGGCTTCTATTGTTTATGATGGATCATTATACTTTGCAGTTGTTTCTTTAGAACAATAATATGATGGAAGGGAAGTTAGCATTATTTAATGCCTGGGGGAACTTGTTCCCCAGAGGGAGCATCAAATAAATTCTCTGAAGGCAAGAACACAAGTAGAATGCAGGCAGAAAGATGGAGAAACATGGACAGAAAAGTTTGAACACAAAGCTGTGTCCACATGCCATGTTTGCCATGGTGACCCTACAGCATATATCAAACAAACTAGCATTAAAATAGTGCTCACATCTTGGTAAACATGTATTCTATATTACTTGTGTGGAACACATTTAAAGTCTCCCCCTCTAATAGGAATGTACCCCAAATATTAACTCTATTCCCTAAAACAACAATTTAAGGAAGTGAGATATGCAGCAAGAATGCTAAGGTGTGGTCATATGCACCATGACTTTCTCTTCTAGCTGAGCATGCTGGATGGGTGTGGTTTTTCCCAATGCATACACACAGAGTGGATTGTCATGGATTCCAAACAGGAGGCCGCATATTTTTCATAGAAATACATTCTGTATTGAATCACTGCACTGTCTTTTCAGAAGTTACAAGGAAGATCTTTCTTTCCTCTAATCCTGGAGACTTAGAGAAGCCACATAAAACCAGATAAAGAAAACATCTTTTGTTTTGTGACTTTTTAAATTTAATATCTTTAGGCAACAGGAATTATATTCAAGGGGTATTTGGAAACGGTTAATTCCGATGTGTGGAGCAAGTGGTCAGAACCAATGAGCAGTTGTGAAATTCCTAGTTACCAGCAAATGAGTGACCACAGGTAAAAGATGGAGCTTCTAACATCCAGTAAAGATTCTTTAGACTCCACATGGCAGGCACAGAGTCAGAATACATCCTAGACATTCTGCAACTTGCCAAGATTTTTATCAGTTTCATTACTGAAAGATTCATATCCTTAGAAATATCACTCCTATGTAAAACATGATGGTAAATTAATTTAACCTTTGGTTTTTATGTAAAAACTAAACCAGTCTTGTGCATTAGCCCAGAAAAATTAAAAAGAGGAAGGGATGAGATGATGAACCTTTTCATACTTTGGTAAATATCTAGGTGAAGGGCATCTATTGTCTATAAAGTTTAGTTTTGAAAACTCAGAGGAAGATCAAGATAAGGCACGATGGATACAAGACGAATGTAGAACAGTTGCACTAGTAAGTGTTTGCTGGCTATGGCTAGTTATCACCTATGGAATCATAAGTTGGTTGTATTTTAACCAAAAAAGCTAGTTAGGTAATACAGATTCACTTATGGGTATGGATTTCTTAGCTCCAAATTGACTTTCTAGCCTTATTACCTATCTTCTCTGTGCACACCCATTCTACAGAATTGAATCCTTCAGCATACATCTGTCTACTGACTCTGTGGCCTTGTGCATTCCTTCAGTTATCTACAAAGTCTTTCTCACCTATGTCTGGCAGCATCTTACTCAATTGGAATACTTAAACTAATTCCACTGCCTTCAAACTAAGCATCATGCAATATGTTACATAATGTGTGCACTCAGTCAACTTTTGCTCTGTGTAAACTTGAACTGCAAAACAAAATATGACAGAGAAAATGTCCTGCAGCTGTTGCTCTGAAAATATCCAGAATGTCCTGGGAAATCTAACATGAAGAGCAGTAGAAGTTTCTCTTAGGAGTTCCTTGCAGCCTTGTTATTGTACAAGAAAAAGCTAACTCATCATCTACTTTCATAAGATACAGATTCTGCAGAAGATAATTGTGCCTTCAAATTAAGAACCAGCGTGGTACATGCAGAAAAGGTAGATTTTGTTGGTAGAGATTCATCTGTGGAAGTGTTGAACATATTTTTGAGTGTGTGTGTGTGTGTGTGTGTGTGTGTGTGTGTATGTGATGATCAGGAAGACATGTCCACTGTTTAGATCATGTAGAAAAAAGTTATTAATCTATGATTTTAAATTAAGCAAATACATTTCTAGATACTATAAATCAAGTCAGATGTCTTTCTCTGGCATACATGCATCACAATATATGTTATATGTTTCTGTCCTTGCCATATAGTGAGCAGCAACACATCTCCACAAGGTGATAAAGTGATTATTCTTCTAATTTTATTGCTTTATTCTTGGCATCATAATCTATAAAGGAGAGATATGAACTCAATAAAGATATGTATATAACTAAAAAACACCTTGGAGCCCATAGAGGGATACTTTCTCAGCCTAGACACATGGGGGAGGGCCAAGGCCCTGCTCCACATAATTTTGACAGACTTTGATTATTTCCCATGGAAGGCCTCATCCTTTCTATGGAGTAGAAGAGGGATGGGATGGAGGTTGGTGGGGGGGGGCAAGGGAGGATGGGAGGGGAGGGAACTGAGATTGTTATATAAAATAAGATTTTTTTCTAATTTAAATTAAAAAAAAAACACTTTGGAGCATAGCTGGAATTTGGCCAAATAGCTACTTTTTAAAATTGCAATATTTTGACATTTTCAACAGAAATAAACATCATAGGTAAGTCCCCTAGAAATTTCTTGGGGTGTTTTCTGCTATTATGGGATGGGAATATGAAAGGCAGTTTCAAATAGGTGGCTCAAGACATCTCATTCTGACAGAAGCAGAGTATCTCTCATAAAGTTCTTACATTGTGTCAGAACTTACAGACTTGTTTTACAGTAAGTAAAAGTTTTGTAAGTAGAGTAGATGTTGACAGACTTTATCCCAAAGTATTTTTAGTTTTGAAGACTTCAAAGCCAAATGTATTAACACTTAACTTTGCCATGAAAGTATGGAAATAACTCTGAAAGTATCATAAACAAACAAGCATGACTGAATTCCAGTAAGATATTTACAAAAGAAGATAGTTGGCTATTGAAATGTAGCATATAGTTTATAACTGTTAACACATATAACACACAAATTCCTATAGGCCAGACAAAAATAAGAATCAAAAACCATTGCAGCTTATTCAAAATGCAAGATTTATGATGTATTTGTTAAAATTACTCTTTTGGGAGTGTGGAGGAGTGCAAGCTAAGAATCATGAAGACTCAACAGATGAAAATTACAGATAACTGAGGGCTTTGAGGCTAAATGTGACTTGAGATGACACAGACTTAGGTGAGAAGTCATATTATGAATAAGAAAGAGGGAAAAAATGACATATCCTAGGACAAGGAGTAACATTGCCTTGGCTATTTTGACTACCAATGGGTGATCCTTATTCAGCCACTGTCAAAGCTTCATACAGATAGAGATGCCTAACAAAGTCTCTCAATAAATGTATCATTCATTGATTAGTCATGAAGGAATGAGCAAATTCTTTAAATTTTCTGCAAATTGATATTTCTGTCTACAAAATACTTGTTATATTGTATCTATTTTACAAGTTTAGCATGGGAACGAAATTGGCCAATATGTATGTTTATTATATAATGCTTGTGAAGTGCTATGTTCTTATAAATATTTAATATCTCTAATAATAATAATAATTGTATTAATGAGCAAATAGCTTTTATAATGATGTACTATCACAGCAAACATTTTGATATTTTAATAAGGAAGGATCTATATTTTGAGTACAAGACCAATCCATGGACTTCATGCTTGATAGACTGAATAATTTTGACTCTCATGTCAAATTTTGGGATATTTAGCACACTGACAATTCTCTTCTTGCTTTCACAATGAAAAATTTAATTTGCTAAGCTTATGATCACTAATTTTTCATCACATTCATCTTTGCCTGCTTGAAATTATTATCTTCAGGTTACTTTGATAAGAATTTGGGTTTTTCTGCTGTTCTGAGTAAGGTCTTTCATTTCTATTGATAATTACTTTCACCCACTGAACACTTTTACTTTCCTAGATCTCTGAGAAATAGAATATCCATCCATCCATCTATCTACCAATCTGTCATCTATCAATCTATCATCTGTTTATCAATCAATCTATTTATCTATCTATATATTGATCTGTCTATATTTTATCTACCACTCTATCATCTATTTATCAATCTATTATCCATCTTTCTTTCTATTTGCTATCATCTATCAATCATCTATCTACCTACCTACCCACCTACCTACTTACCTATCTTTCTACCTATGTATCTGCCTATGTATCATCTATCTATTTTTGTGGCTCATAAATTACTTGTTATAAGGTGATCATCCTATATTTGCCTTATCTGTATTGTATTCACCCAGAGAGGAAATAATAAACAGTAATGTGACTAAACTTGCAACAATGATTCTAAAAGATGTGAATCTTCTGTGCTAATATACAAAAGTTTAATATAGTTAAAATATCACAATTCAAAATATAAACAAAAGTGATATGTGGATTGAGCATGACAGAGCATTATGAAGAAGAAGAAAGATTCCTAAGTTACCTTCCTCATTGCTGTTTCCAAATAGTTAACAGAAATCAACTCTAAGACTATTATCTAGGGTTATCACATTAAAAGGAAGTAGCCACTCAGTGAGTTACACACTTTCCTTTGGAAATATTTTATTGAAAATGACACTATTAGAAATTTCTATGTTCACCTAATATGAATGTTAGGATAGTTATGGCTATGTGCATTACATTATAAATGCATAGGATGCCTACACATCTGGTAGAACAGTATTTATTGGCATGTCTGTGAGGGTAAGTTTGAAAATAAATACTAGTATTACATAGGTAGACCATTGATGACACTATTTATTTCACCTAATGATAATGAAGTCAGAATAGATTCTGATCCAAATGGTAGATCTCTTTATTTCACTCAGACTTCTAGTCAGTTTGGAAGACCCAATGTGTATGAATGCATACACAGGTATTCAAAATCCCCCATGTATCTGTGGAAAGTAATTCTGTGATAGATGATTTGTTGACTGTCTTCTGAACCAAACTGACTACTTAATTCTGGGTAAATTGATGGTTTCTTTTCTTTTGTCTTCATCTCATAAATGGGTATCTCATTATGAGACCTCAGATTTTGTAAGCTGCTCTTCTGTCAAAGATTGAGAAGAGGCTGTTAACTGTTTGGTGACAGGGAGAGCATTGAAAAGCTCCTTCAAACCCCCAGATGAGATTATCCTGTTCATTGGTGCACAGAGTAGTGTTTTGCCCTAACTGACTTAGTCATTAACACTTCTTACTGCTTCCTTACATTTCTCTTGAAGCTCTATGAAGGATGCTGTTTTCCCTATGATTAGAACACAGTCTATTGGGCATGTGAGGGAGGACTATTGCCACCTTCTTCCTAATGATCCCATAATGGCTGTTGGGCTTATCCAAGACACCTAACAGATAGCAGTGTCAATTCAAAGGCCCCAGATAATGCTTTTTCTTTTTTTCTTTTTTTTAAATCTTTTAAATTCCTGTTTATAACTATTTTATTTATTTATTTATTTATTTATTTATTTATTTATTTAATATAACCAAGTCCATTTAAATGAAAACAAACATTTATAGACAATATTTGGGAATTTGGGCGTTGTTCTTTCCAAACTACTTCCTGCTGCTAAGGGGCGCTGTAATGGGGGATTCGAAGAAGATTCAGAAATCCTGGCTGTAGTCTTTAAGGCTGCTTTGTCCAGCTGTTTTGAATGTAGGATCACCTGGTACTCTGTTTCAGGTGGTCTGGCTTGATCAAACCACACCAGTCTGGAAGGAATCCACAGCTTTTCATTTTCTGTGGAAACAAAAATAGAAATCCTTTTCCCCTGTAACTTGTCCTTGAACTTAAATTTTGGAGTCAAAGCATTTTTTTAAAATTTAATTTATTATTTTACATGTCGGTTCCAGTTCCCTCTCCCTCCCTCCCTCCTTCCCTCCCTTCCTATCTCCCTCCTTCTTTCCCTTTTACCCTCTCTGCCCTCTCACATGCACTCTAACCACCCTCCCCTCCCATTCCCCCACCCCAATTCCATATGCAGGGGAATGCCATCCAGTAGGGGTCATGTAGGTCTGATAGGTCATGTGAAGTAGGGACTAGGGCTTCTCTCCTGTCTCTAGATTAAGGCAGTTATCCCTCCATGGGGATGTGTTTGCAAAGTCCTTTTGTGTACCAGGGATACATCCTGGGTCCACTGTCTGAGGTCCTTTAGACTGCTCAGTCCTTCTGGCTGAGACCCATATTCAGGGGGGCCTGAGTCAGTCTCATGCTGGCTTCCCAGCTATCAGTCTGGTGGCCCGTTAGCTCCTCCTTGTTCAGGTAAGCTGTCTCTAAGTGTTTCTGCCACCTGGCCTTGTCCTCTCCCTCTGCATCTGAGTTCTACTTTGACTCAGTGTTTTATGTATGGGTGTTTGCTCCTGTTTCCAACAGGCATTAGTTGAGGGCTCCATGGATAAGTTAGCATAAATATTAAAATAAACTCCATACAGTCATATGCAGAAGTTTTCAGTCTCTCTCTTGTGTCTTTGAGGCAAGGAATGATAAACCGTTTTCCACCTAGTTGCTTTGGACATCACTACCTATTTCACTGAGCTTTGTTAAATGGGTGTGCAAATGGGAACTATCTCACACACTATGCATCATTGCATCCAAGTAGAGATAATTTTGCCTTTATGAGCTAATGATTAAATCAGGTATAACTAAACAAAATAGTTGAATGCCTAAGGGATAAAGACATTGACTTTATGATCTCCCAATTTTCTATGAGAGGAAGGTAACTCCCATTAACTGGTTATTAAGACACAGGAGTTTTGATAACAATTATTCTATCCTAACATTAATAGTGATCCACCATGTTGTACATACTCTATATCATGCCTCATATGTGGTACATGCTGTCATTTTCTTCACTTTGCTGATGTGGGAATTCAGGAATGAAGGGGTTCCATAGTTTTTACAAAATACATTACTGACATATCCAGGATCAATTACCCACACACCTTCAAACTTGTTGGTAATATAGTGAAATCTGCATCATCTTCAGTCAGGAGGTTGGAAAGCAGAAAACGCATTGCATCTGTGGATTTAACCTATTGAGAGTTTTCTCTTTCTTTGGTTTTCATATTTTAATTTTTTAGAATATCATAACGACTATGCTATGTTTACGAAATCCAACTGCTTCATTCTCTTTCCATGTCCCCTCACATCTTCTAAAATTTATGGCCTCTTGCACTATAATTATTAATGACATATGTTGTGATGTATAGAAAACTGAGTTATTATATAGAGAATACATACAACTTAGTGAGAATACACACACACATATATGTGTTTACCATTATGTACCATGTATATATTGAGTACTTATGATTAGAGGCTTATTGAAGATAATTAATCTTTCCTCTCTTAGCTGTCCTGAATAGTTCTTTAACTGTGGGTCTTGTGTATCCTCTGCCCATCGGGCCTGAGTTGTTGACTACTATTATCTTTTCAGATTTCTTGGAGACAGCTTATTGTTGAGAATTTATGGAAGAAAAGTCCCTGTCTCATCCAGAGGACATTATTTCTCAGTGGTTCTCTCGGTCCTCTGGTTTATAACAATCTTCTCATGCCATCTTCTGTGATGTTTCCCGAGCCTTCTGTGTAGAGGTTGTGTTATGCATAGCACATTTGGGAATGGATGATCCATTTGCACTTACCTGCATTTGACCAGCAGTGCTTCTGTGAAATAACCTCTGACTGCTGCAGGAAGAAACTTCGTTGGTACGGTGTGAGAGCTAAGCTTTAAGACAACAAAGATAAGTATTTATAAGGAAGTTGGGTATTATATCAATTTAGAAAATGATAGTAACATCTTTTCTAGGGTATGTGATCTTTTCAGTGTCTGGCTAGGTTTATAGTACCAGGCATAGGTTCCTTCTTGTTGAGTGTGTTAGACAGGTGTTGACTACAACAAAAAATATTAGTATCCATATTGCAAAACTGTCAGGCTGGTCATAATTGCAATTCTTAAAATTTATAACTGGTTATGACTGTTGATAATATTTCTCCCCTGGTAATTTACACAGTATCTTCTGATGCTGTGAAATTAGCCATCAAGGAACAAAATTCCAGGTCAGTCCAACTTGACTTCTATAGGTCCTATGACCAAAGTTTATGGTGCCTTCATTAATATGGACTTACCCTCAAGTTCTGGGAAGTAATCGTAATAATATATAATGTTTAGTGGGCTCTTGTATTCTCATGACCAAATACCCGATGGTGAGTATTCTTCATCTGGTCTTTTGCTTTTTATTTAATAGTTTATGGTATCTTGGAAAAGCACTTTTGTTGGGTGAGCTTGCTATTCCTTTACAGGAGTCCTACTGCCCAACTCATTGCCCCTAATTGCTGTTGGTGCTGTCTTCTTTTTCCCTAGCTCAATGGGAAGTCTCTGCTTTTGAAATCACTAATTTTCATTATTTATCCATTGGCTTCTTAATACTCATCTAATTGTATTTCTTTCTATTTCCTCTATTTGAAATATTTAATATAGTTTAATTTTCCTGTGTGGACTTGACCAATTAAGCTTCACACATAGCTCTCATTCTTAAAATTCCTCTTTCAAACACATATTGTTACTACATTTTCATACCTGAAAACAAAAGTTTCTGGGTTGGAAACATAGGTAGGTCTCCAGTAGAGTCCACACATAGCATGAATGATTTAGGCACAATATGTAATTACCACAAAACAAAAAAATCCTCAAAGAAGTAACAGCAGTTACTTTTCTGGATCAGTGATGGGATTTTGTACCATTTATGACTGTTTTGATAATATGCTCATTCATAGAATACTGGGTGACATTCTCATATTACGCATTCAAGAACTTATTCATTCAAGGCTGCATGTCTCCCTTAAATTGTCCTCTTCAAAGGTCTCTTCTTGTTCTAAATTGCTTCAACATCCTGCATCATTTTCTTTTAAGTTTTATCAGTGGCAGCTAGTCAACCTTTCACTCTTTGAAGGGATGTGTGCTTAAGGAATGGCTGATGTGACTAGTTCTTCTGAATAAAATGATCTTATTATACTTGGAAGCATTATTGGAATTAAACACACAATGACTACAAAGTGGTAAAACTGCATTCCTGTGAGATTCATGACCTGGCTGCGAATTAATACATGGAGTGGCAGTTAAATAGTGAAGTGTGAAGTAGAAACACTGGGTTAAAAAGATCTTTAAGAAGAGCCTGTGTACCTATAGTTAGAGCTGTTTTAGGGGACAGAATTAATACTGATGTGTGTTTGGTGAACATTCTTGACACACAGTGTGTGTGACAGACACATGCTGTTTGGGTGATAACGGAGTATGAAAACATGAATGAACAGTTTTGGGTTCAGGGTACAAGTTCCCAGGATGTTACTGATGGAAAATTCTGCAAAACAAAGACACATGCAATTATGTTGTACAAGAGAGAGTCATTTTCATCACACTCTGCCTGTCAGCACTGCAATTCACTCCCACTATCTTACTTTATTAAAATATCACTTGTCATCCACTTTTTAGGAATCGTGTTCTACAGTTCTACTTTGTACAGATGTAAATTAAAAGGCAGGGTGGGAGGATGTTTGGGTTAGGTTCCTAAGAAAAACAGACACAACTTTCATATTAACAATGCTCATGAAATGTTTGGTCGCCAACCTATTTTATTTTTCAGAACTTTCAGAGACACAGTGTCTGCCTCACCCTGCTGAGAATCTTAGTACCTTTACTAGATACCTCTAATACATGTCTGGGGACATGCAGCAAAGCAGAAAATAAATAAGGACATTGGGAGTCAAGCAGGAGGAGGCTGATTTCCTTGGAAATGTTTAATTCCAACAAAGTGGGAGGCAGGACAGAAAGGGAATGAAAGAGCACTGAATAAGAAAAGAGATGAGAAAGAGATTGCTGATGTCTGGGACACCTTTCTCAACCATGGCATACGTGCAGTAGAGTTCTAGTACCTAGAATGATGCAGCTGAGAAAAGCTTGAGTTGGAGAAGGCAATGCACTGGGTGGAGATAGTTCATTTTCTGATTTCAGAGAGGAGTGCCAAAATCTTTGTGGGATAATGCTGATGAATGCACCATATGTTTGTGTTCCAGAAGCGGCACTTGGAAAACAAAATCTAGAGTCTCACAGGTTCAATAAAAAATAAAACCAATACAAATTCCAATTGATGATT
Organism: Phodopus roborovskii; assembly: GCF_943737965.1. Lineage (NCBI taxonomy): Eukaryota > Metazoa > Chordata > Mammalia > Rodentia > Cricetidae > Phodopus > Phodopus roborovskii. The sequence goes on along the minus strand of NW_026125357.1, from coordinate 66,694 downwards.
GCCAACTGGTCATGGAGGTTGTCCTAGTTAGGGTTACTCTTGCTGTGATGAAACAGCATGTCCAAAAGCAAACTGGGATGCAAAGGTTTTATTTGGCTAACCCTTTCATATGGTAGTCCATCACGGAAGGAAGATGGGACAGGAACTTAAAGAGGGAAGGAATCTAAAGGTAGAAGCTGATGAAGAGGACATGGAGGGATGCTGCTTACGGGCTTACTCAGCCTGCTTTTTTATAGAACCTAGGACTACCAGTCCAGAGGTAACACTTCCCCAATAGGATGCCCCACCCCATCAATTGCTAATTATGCAAATGTTGTATGTTTGGACATTTGGAGGCATTTTCTCAGTTAATATTTCCTCATTTCTGATGGCTCTAAGTCAGCAATTCTCAACCTTTCTGATGCTATGATCCTCTAATACAGTTATTCTTATTGTGGTGAGCTCCAACCATAAACTTATTTTGTGGCTATTTTACAACTGTAATTTTGATAACTTTTATGTATCATAATGTAAGTATCTGATGTGCAGGATATATGACGTTTGACCTCATAGAAGGGTTGTTCAATACCCACAAAGTGGTCACAACCTACAGGTTGAAAACAACTGCTCTAGCTTCTGTTAAGTTGGCATAAAACCAGCCAAGGCTCAGGTATATATTTATAATGCCAGTAATTAGAAGGAAAATGGAGAAAGACCAGAAGAAGTTCATTAGACACTAGCTTGGGCTACATGAAAACACTCATTCAAATAAGGAAATAAATAAATGTATGGTCTTGCCTATTTAGCAAATGTGCATTGTACCAGGGTACTGAGAGACACTTCTATGTATTCTTACCTATTCCAGTGATCATGGACTGAACTTATTAGGTCTGACCATTGCCTAGCCATACGGGTGTTTATTATATTGTATATCTCTCATAGATGCACATTTTATTTTCTGGGATAGCCACCAATATATCACAGGTGTATTGGTACATCACTGAATCATCCTCATCATATACTTCTGTCACTTTAACTCCCCCCTCCTCTGAAAAGTCTGACTGGGTGGAATGTAGACAATTATGATTGAACTACCTCAAAGGCGTATTCATGTCTGACAGTTAAGATCTGAGGAAGAGCTGGCAGGTTTGGCCAAGTACAGAGTGGTTGTAGCAGCTGTAGTATTCTGTTGTGCTAATAGAATTCTCTTAATGCTGAGAGATAAGTTTTGCAATTTAGTCAACAGCTCTGGACAGCTTTTCTGAGGCCTTACTGCTCCCACCGAGGCCCTGCTGCATGCAAGCTGGAGCAGAGGTGGACGGCAAGTGCTCTGACTGCCTAACCCTTCTAGGGCTCCCTACACTCCAGTTACTGAGTGAGACAGGTCTCTGTGCTTGGATAATTGCTTATAGAGCACATCAGCACTGATAATTAGAACTAGCCAAGAGGCAAACGCGGCCTCTGAGAGAATTCACGTATCTATTAAAGGAAAATGCATCCCTATCTCCACTTCCTCTATACAATTTTCCCATATGAGTGTGTGAAACTGCTTTCACAGCTCTGGTTTTCTCATTTTCTCACCACTATGTCTGTCATTGGGTAACACTCTGAGAGCCACATTCTGTCTCTTTACATGGGGATCCTGAAGAAGGCCTTTTCTTTGTGCCCCTTATTTATCGTAATGAAAAGAATATGTCAGTAGGTAGATAAGAGAGCAGGCTTTCAGTAGCTACTTGAGAGAATGGGCTTTGGAGTTGGAAAGAAATGATTTTGAAGCCCAGGTCTGCCATGTGGTCTAGAAGAGAATCAGTTGCACAACCCTTCAATTTTTCCAGTCATAGAATAGCATAGCATTAGCTCATCTATGTGCTGTAGTATTGGGAAGATTCAATGAGATGATGTAAGTAAGAGGCTTACAACAGTGTTGTATATACAGCGTTCCCTATAGAAACATTAGATGAGCTCACTCCCAGAGTCAAGGTTGAGCAGCAGTAGAAACGCTACTGAAAAGTCTTGTTGTAAGACAGAATTTTATTGGTTTTAGTTATGATGGAGCCAATAGGAAATGGATGTCATTGCAAAGGTTATATTACTTACAGTTTCAGAGAGGAGGGAGTATGCTACATCACACTGGTCACACAAGGCTAGTAGCTTTCATGGCAGAGGTAACTTCAACCAATCAAATCTCAGCTTGTTGTTGTATATGTCCCATAATTTCCTGAGTCTATAGTGGCAAGAGGCTTGCAGTCCGATCGGTGACCCAGTCCTCTAGCCCACCTAATCTTGTTGACCTTTTAAAGTTTACTTTGTTTTGATTATGTTGTCCCTGAATAAGTACTGGGACAGATGTTTCAAGAATTTCTCGTCGCCTCATAAAGAGACCTCTGGCTTCTTTATGTGTGTCATAAACTCCAACGTGTAGGAAGACCTTCAGGTAGATAAGCTCTCCCTAAAAGCAGGAGGGGTGGTGAGTTCAGGATTGTCCTGAGGAAGCTGAGAAACAGTACTCTTGGGAGAAGGTATGAATGATTCACGAATTAATTTCCCCCAAATTCTGCAAATATTAAAAGTGCCCCCAAAATGCAACAGATAGAGATGAAAGCCCAAGGTGGCACATCAGCCATCACATGGCTAAGCTTTTCTGGATCGTTGTCAAGCAGCTGTAGTGGCCTTATGACTTTTGCTCTTCCCATCTTATATAGCTGTCCCAGCCAAGGGTATCCCATAGAGATCCCTAACAACTCAGGCTTATGCGAGGACAGACGGTTGCTCTCTGAAAACGGACTGAGGGACCCATTGCAAAGGACAACATCCATACATCTCACAGAACATAGAGAGGTTGGGCTGGAACCTGCATGGAGTCTTCACCACCTACATTCTAGTTCCTATTTTAAGGTTTTTCTATAGTGTTAAAGAAAATCTTCCATGATATCCTGCATGGGATACCTCTGCGTGGGATAAATCCCAACTCAGCCATTTTTAAGCAGCCATTATTCCTTCTCCTGTGAAGTTTTGGTTGGCATTACCTGAATGGACACCTTTGCCGTTTGTAACTACAAACTGTTGTGAGTTTCAGAGAATTTAACAGTCTCACCTTGAAAGTCTTTAATGAGTTTTATTTTCCTATCTGGTTGAAATAAATTCATGCTGATAACAAAGTCACTATAGGAAAACAATGTGTGCCCAGAGTGACAGTTAGATGACATTTGAGAACAATGGAAATTTCCTCTGGTTGGGTATCTGCAGCCCTTCTGTGTATTGGAGTGAACCACAATGGGTTCTCACAGCTCATAAGTTGATCTAAGCAGCAGGAGTCAGTGCACTCACTGACAAAATCACAGTTCGTGTTACTGAGAATACACTATGGCTGAAACTTAGGAGGGATGTAAGAAGTAAGGTTTTTCCGCCCGCCGCCACCGTGCCAGTCCCAAATAACGCACAGAGACTCTGTATTTGATATTATGCTGTTGGCCAGTTACTAGTTTCTTATCGGCTAGCTCTGTCTTAATATTAACCCATTTCTATGTATTTCCATGTGGTCTTACCGAGAGCGGAGGAATCTCGGTTCTGTTGTCTCCAGACTCTCCATCTTGACTCCTCCTTACTCCTTCCTCTTTCCTCCTCTTCTCCTAGACCTTCCTATCTTCCTTTCCTATTGGCCAACAGTGCTTTATTCATTAACCAGTATGAGCAACATATATACATAATGGCATCTCCCATCATCTCCTCTTTTCTGTCTAAATAAAAAGAAGGGTTTTAACCTTAACATAGCAAAATATATCACATAACAGTTATCAAATAAGTATCACAGTTAACACTAGTCCATTAACATTTAGCAAGATTTAAAAAACTATTTTATCATCTATCTTATATTTGTGAGTCTAAAGTCTTATATGTAACTTATCTTGGCCGTGGTTAAATAGAGTTGAGTGAATAATCACTATCCTAATTAAGTGGAAAATGTGTGTGGCCCCCTGTTCCTGCATCAACAACTTTACATTTTTATTCCATTCTTTTTCTAAACAGACTATAAATTATATTTAAATTTTTAAACTATTACTTCTGAAACTAATGTAAGAGGCACTTCATATCTGAAATGATTAATCCCCTCACCAATTAAAAGTCACAATGCATTTATACACATTAAGAGAAGTAATACTATAGTTACTATTCAACCTATAAAAAATTTATTCCAAAACTTGGTTTGCTCTAGAGATAACACACACACACACACACACACACACACACACACATATATATAATATAATATATATATATATATATATAATCTATATAGATATTTTTCTGTATACACTAAATTGAAAAGGATTCCAGGCATTGATTTAACCTCTAGGCCATTCTTTATGCATTTGTATTTACCTAGTTCTAAATGCATTTTTTTGCAGTTTTATCTACATTTGTATTTTAAGAATTTTACTGTTTAGCAATTAACATTTTTAGTTGTGCATAACATTAAGGATAAAATTGTAGCAAAATTTACTTATCTGCTGCCTTTTTTAGTTCATTTATATTACTTTTATGCAAAACACATTCAGAAAATATAGCATCTCATTAAAAAAATCCTTCAGTCATATTTTTCCTCTATACTTATTTCCAGAAATTGGATAATGGAACAAATATTAATATGACATTTAAGTCCAATTTAAAAAATGTACAGTAACATGCCAGGTGTTGGTGGTGCATGTCCTTAATCTTAACACTCTAGAGGCAGAGGAGGGCTGATCTCAGTGGGTTCGAGTCCAGCCTGGTTTGCAGAGCTAGTTCAAGGACAGGCTCTAAAGCAATACAGAGAAACCCTGTCTCAACAAAACAAAAAACAAAAACAAAGGTGTATAGTAACCATAACTAATCTTACCTCATATTTATGATAAATGAGTTGCCCTTAATTAAAACAAATTTATACTCAATACAATACCGAAACCTCACTTAAGCAGCTCACTAGTGATGTTTAAATTTCATATATGTATCAGATACATTACATGGTTTATCATATCGCTAAGTCAGCAGGAAAGAATTAGATTACCACATCAAGTGTTGATATTTACTGCAAAGATAAAGTTACTTGTCATTACATTTAGAAATTTGTTTTCAAATTAAGTGTGTGATCACAGTTGGGTTTTAAATTATTACAAAGAAATCCAGGGTCTCTTTTCATAAGTTTACCATTTCTGTTTGTGGCTTTGGTTGGGAACCACTGAAATGCCTCTCTGTGGTAGGAAAGCCTACACTTATACAGTGTTTGTGGTAGAAGGAAATCATAGAAGAATATGTCTCACAACATGCGTTTTAGATGTTAGTGAATTGGGGCTGAGATATCATGTCTCATGTAGATAGACTGCATTTGATATTCACTCACATTCCTGAACTGTTTCAGTTTGAATGTTCTCATGCAGTTATGTCTATTGAGAAAGGTGCCTTACCCCCATCGTTAGTAAAGAGATTTTCTACTAAATGGCTGGTGTCAAGGTATCAAGACTGTCCTGATTGTCTTTAGAGAGTTTCACAGCTTTTACCTACAATGACTCAGCAGTTGACGAATTCTAGTGTATTGGTGTATTGTGCCAAAAGAGAAATCCAGTTGGATTTCACCTAAAGAGACCTTCATCTGACTCAGTTTCTACAGCATCCTGGCCAAGTAGTCATTTGAATGGTGAAATGAATACTTTCTCCCGCATATAAATTTTTATTTTTATGCTTGACTCTTAAGGATTCCTCAAATTGATGTACAACATAATGACCCTATGTGTGTCTCAGTTAAATGAACTTTTAATTTTTGGACTCAAAAGTTAAATTTTTTCCTAGGGTTTCCTTATCACAGTTGGGTTCTATAGATCATATACATCCTTTTTGCTCATTCGAACTTTTTTTCACAGCATGTACCTTAAATATTAAGGGCATGTGTATTCAAAATCTGTTTATAATCATTTTAATAATAAAAATAGAGCTAAACAAAATCTACTAATATTTTTTTTTATTTTTGATTGCCAGCAGGGAAAAAAATATCATGATTTTTGGTTGCTTAAGATCTTATCCATTAATAGTCTATTGGTTAAGAAATGTGCTTTAGGAGGTCAATTCGACTTTAAAGCTATGACATGAATTGGAAATGTTACTTTACCCTTTGTCATCTACTACCATGTTTGGATTGGAATGTCATTTTCTTCACTGAATAAGAGAACTGAATGAATTATCAGAAGTGAAATACTTGGTATATTATCTTCTCTGAATGAATTAAATGTTAACAACAGTAGATGCTGGCAATTATTGTCACTTGGTAGTGCTTCATTAAACATGTTTAGTACATACACACATATAACACACACACACACAAACACACATATAACACACACACACCACACACATATACACACATATAACACATACACACATACACACATACTCTCATACACATACACAATATAACACACACATATAACACACACATACACACAAACACACATATAACACACACATGCACACATGTAACACACACAAACAATACACATACACACATATAACACACACACCACACACACACATGCATATATAACACACACAAACACACATACACACATATAACACACTTACACACACATAACACACACATATAACTCACACACACATACACACAAACACACATATAACATACACACATACACACATATAACACACACACTTACATACACACACAATAACATACACACACATATAATACACATACATCACACACACACACACACACACACACACACGTTTATCCCATCTTAAGTCTTCTTTTCTTCTCAGGTAAATTGCCTGTTTGCTTTTATTGAGGCCTAGTTCAAGCAGAAATTGTATGAACTATATGGGAAATATTTGTATTTAAAATATAAAAAGAAATGTAAAACCATAACCATGGGACAGAATATATCTTATAAATGCACAAAACAATTTTTTAAAAGAACCATATAAAATGTTTCAAAATTGCAGATTTTGAGTTAATAATAATAATAATAGCATAATTGTATAAGAACAAGCATCAAGCATATGATTTAAAGAGTAGTGAATTCAATGAAAAACATTAAAAATCTCCCAATAACAGTGTACAATATATTAGGATAGAGCTGTTTGCAGTGAAAGGAAAAAGTCACACTATCCTTAAACTCAGATCCCTCTCTATTGCTAACTTGTTCCTTCTGATTTTTTTTCTTTTCTATGATATATGTATGTATAAGTCTTTTCAGTTTGACAGAGTTTTCATTTATGATATCATCAGTAGGTCTTTCCAAAAACCTGTGCTGTAGTTGGGTATGGACATATTGACAGATGAATGCGCTGACCCTATTCCAAATCTTTACAGTAAGTTGGGCAGTAGTGGTGCACACCTTTAATCCCAGCACTTGGGAGGCAGAGGCAGAGGCAGATGGATCTCTGGAGTTCAAGGCCAGCCTGGTCTACAAAGCTAGTTCCAGAACAGGCTCCAAAGCAATACAGAGAAACCCTCTCTCAAAAAACCAAAGAAATGAAAAAGTTTAAAGCAGTAAGCCCAACCCAAGTTTTGTGTATTAAAAATCTAGTTATACAAATTTGTTTGAATAAGTATCACATTAAATTGACCATAATTAATAATTGCCCAATATGGTAATTTATAGAAACAATGGTTCACATTTCTCAGGCAGATACAACATCCAAATGTGAGGAATATGCAATTGCAAAGAGCATTGTGAATGTGTGGATGAATCTAATGATGATGGGAACTAGTAGAGGATGGCGGTGCACCGGGCACCTGCAATGGTCGCGCTTGCTATGAGATGTGATTTATCTTTGGGTTGAAGTGTTTCTCAGCTCCAACTCCTGTTGACTCAGCTTTGGCAGCTTCTTGCTTAGTGCCTTGTCACCGTAACTCTTGGCCTCTAACAAATACATCATAAGGAAACGGGCCTCTTCATTCTCTCACATTTTATCTTTCTCTTTCTTGAATTCCTAATTTCTTAGGCTTTGTGGTTCTCTCCACCCCCGTATAAATCATCATCTATCTATACTTTCCTCTCCTTTTCCCTCCCTCCCTCCCTCCCTCCCTCCCTCCCTTCCTTCCTTTTCTTTCCTTTATTTTTTTCTTTTGTTTTCTTCTTCTTTCTTTCTTTTTCTCCTCCACCTGTTTTTGAACTTGTATTAGTCCAATATGGCCTCAGACTCACAGAGATCTACCGGTGTTTGAATCCTGGGTCCTGGAATTAATATTTTGTACCACCATTCCAACCCCCCTCAGATTCTTAGTGCAGTTTGTCTGAGCCCTATGTCTTCCTTTTTACCTCTCTCCTCTTCTTTCTCTTATGATATTCATTCATTATTTGTCCTAACTTTCATTGACTATATGTGGTTAATAACAGGCCACTCCAGTTTCATCTAATATCTTGGAACTTTCATGCAAGTATATATCATCATTCTTGATCCTTTTCAACATGCTTCCTTTCATACTGCTGCTCGAGCCTCTTTATTCAGACTAGAATCACCATTTAAAATATAATAGTGGTGTCTTCTGACTAGAAAGGGACTTTGCTTCTCTTTTTTGAAAACTGTGTGACATAACTTGAGCCCCAAGATGAGATGTCAAACAGATGTAGGCATTTCTCTTCCTGTGAGCTCTCCTCATCCAGGAAATAAATCCATCATTAAAATTCAGACAGCATTGTACTAGACTCTGAAATCAACTATAGACACAAATAAACTAACAAAACATAAAGAACTCTTTGTTTAAGTAACACCTAAAATAGCATTGAAACATACCCCACATATCCTCATAATTTGAGGAATAAATGGGTGACCAAATTGAAGATATAAATGAATTAAAGGCTGTATTTCTTAATGCGGTTCCTCTATGAAAATTAGCCATTGCATGTGAAAAATGTGATATTCCCTCCAGAGTCAATTAAACAGGAAGAAAATGGCAATGTACTATGCTAAGTATATCCTTTATCCATTAGACCATAATGGGTAAGGTGACCTCTAATTTAAAAATGATACTTTAAACAGAGCAAAATGATGTACTTAAGGTTTGCAACATAAAAATGCCAACGTAATCACCATCTGCACTATGAAACTACTGAGCTAGATTAAGTCTGACATTAACAAGAATTCTAACAAGTCATTACCCAGTGAAATCTTCAGTAAAATGTAGCAGCTTGGGCTCCTGAGGAACCAAGGGACAAGAGGTCTTAACAGGATGGGAAAAGACAGAAATATTTCTAAATACTGTTAAGCCAAGTGTTTTAAAAGAAATACTAAGTGTGGAAGAAAAGGGAAAGTAAAGGTTGTTTTGACTCTGGGAGAACTAGACATTGAAATCTCATACTCAGCAGATGACTGCAGTTCCCTGTAAACCATGATGTCACTGTGAATTCTATCAAGGTATTATTATTATAATTATTACCATTCCCTAATACATTGCATTCTAGTCACAGGTCCCCACCTCTGCTCCTGACAGTTCCTTCCTTCCACCTCCTTCTTCCCCACATCCATTTTTCTTTTTCTCTGAAAAAAGAGCAGGCTTCTCCCAGGGATATCAACTGAACATAAAAAAATAAAGTTTTACTGAGACCAGGCACGAAGCCTCCTACCAAGGCTGGACAAGGCACCCTAGTAGGAGGAAAAATGTTCCAGGAGAAGACAAGAGTCAGAGACCTCCTCGTCTTTCTCCTCATCCTCTTCCTCCTATAAACTAATATTTGCATCCATCAATCTAATTCTGGTGCTGGGTGGAACTGGGAAAGGCTCCTGAATTGTACAGTGTGCTATATAGCTAGATAGAGTTCCTTTTGTAAAAGGAACTCCCTCCCTCCCTCCCTCCTTCCCTTCCTTCCTTTCTTCCTTCCTTTCCCTGGTCTCTCCCTTCTAACTCTGCTCTCCACCACATCCAGGGCCTTCTGCGTCCCCTCAGAGTAGGCATCAACAGAGGGATATCAACCAAACATGGCATAATATGCTACAATAAGACCAGACAATACCATCACATCAAACCAGGGCAAGGCAACCCAGTAGGAGAGAAAGGTAACCGCAAGTAGACAAAAGAGTCAGAGACAGCCCTAGCTCCCACTGTTTGTTAGTAACCCCACATGAACTTCTAGCTACTTGGCCACAACATATATGTAGAAGACCTGGGTGAGACTCCTACAGGCTCCTTGATTTCTGTGAGCCCACACGAGTTCCAGTCCGTTCAATCTGTGGGCCATGTTCTCATGGTGTCTGGGACCACTCTGGTTCTGTGGGCCATGTTCTTATGGGGCCACTCTGGTTCCTTTCGTCCTCCTCTCCCTGGGCTCTGACTCATATTTGACTCATACTCTGCATCTACTCTCATAAGTTCAAGGAGGAAGACTCTCTGGTATCTTTGATGGCAGTTGTGCTAGACTCTGGTCCCAGAGCACTCTGCAAGCAGGAAACAGTGCAGGTTGAAGGTTTTGTGGCTGCCTTAGTATCCTAGTCCCTCAACTCGGTTCAGTTTCGGTGTCCCCCATTACTAGGAATCTTGATTAGGGTTATTCTCCTAAATTCCTTGAAGTTTTCCTTACATTAGGTTTCTCCCTCACCCCTAAAATGTGCTACCCATCACCACTTTCACCCAGTCCATCTGTCAAATCTATTCTCTCCTCCTTCCAGGGGCATCCTTCCATCCTCCCTTAAACTCTCCCTGTTACTTAGCATCTTTGGATCTGTGGAACTTGGTTTGATTATCTTTTACTTCATAGCTAATGTCCACTTATAAGTAAATACATTCCATGTTTGTCTTTTTTGGGTCTGGTTTACCTCATTCAGGATGATTTTCTTTTCTAGTTTGATCCATTTGCCTGTAAGTTACATGATGTCATTATTTTTTAGCAGCTGAGTAATAGTCCATTGAATGACCAGAGGTTTAGAGCACTGACTGCTCTTTGCAGGGGACTAAGGTTCAATTCCCAGCACTCACTGGCAGCTCACAGCTGTCTGTAAATTCTGTTGACTTTTTAAACTCAACCCTGCAACAAAACATTAGAGATATTTTCCTTGATTGTTAAAACTTCTAGTTATAGAGCGTGTTTGGTAAAATATGTATTACCTTCTTGAAAAAGGTATGGTACAATAAAGCTCCTGGTTCTTTAGTATTTTGTACACTGGGCATCTTCAAAATCCTTAACTTGCCCTTCAATTGTTTGATATTTAAAAATTCCCCATGTGGAATATGTTATGATTTTTTCTCAATTTCACAAGTTAGTCACATAGCCTCAGAGAAGTTCAGTGAACTTTTAAAGGTCCTCAGCTGGTTATGAGCAGCAGTGGATTTCAAAGCTAGTTTGTTCAGACTCTGTGATCTGGTTTGTTCAATGGTGTTATGCTGCCACTAATCTCTGTGAAATTAGCCTGCCAAGTGCTTTGAACTCAATAATTATACATTTCCTGGCTCATTTTTAATATTGTAAGAAAGTATAAATACAAATGTTTGTATTTTCTTCCATTAAAAAAGGCTTTACAATGACCTTCTGGGGAGGTTAAAAAAGAAAATTTGTTTCTTTCTTTCTTTTAAATTTAATAAAACATTGCATAAATCCTAAAAACATAAAAATCTGTAACATTATAAAATATGACAGAACCAATTTTGTCTCTCACCTTATCTTAGAGTAGAATTTTGTGCCCAATGAGCAAATGTCAGAAGAGGGAGCATGCCTCCTAATCTTTCAACACCATTCTGGGGGTTCCAAGCTGTCAATTAGCAAGCGTGCCTTCTGAGTGGAATTAGACAGAACCCCCAGCTTCCATTTTCCCTGCATAAAAAATGTTTGAGAAATAAAAAGTTGTTTACATATGACCAAACAGATTAGCTGAAATCAGAATTAAACATATACAAGTCACCTACTAATGTGCACATGGTAATTACACGTTTTATTCTTGGACATGTCATTCTTTTCCTGGCTTCTAAAAATCTGTCCACTAAGGCAATACGCTCCTGAAATATCAGACATTAGAGAATATTTAATTTTGTAATGTAATTTGTCCTTTTAAAAACTAAACACAAATATATTATGAATGTGTGCTTACATTCAATTTCCCATGTTTTGACACTAAACACTAAGCCACTTTGCTGTAATCACACTTAAACATGTGCAAGTGAAGTCTTCAGCTCATTTGGACCAGGCATATAACTGGCTGGCTTTGCTCCTCACCATAGTTGTGAAGGTTGGCTGGGTAGCTCATACCCTTACAGTTCTCATCCTTCATTTGTGTATAGTGAGCTATCTGGGGAGTGCTCTTATCATGGGAATGACAGGTATCAAGAGGGAGAAGAGGCCATGCAATGTTTCTGCAGTCTGAGCCTGAGAATTGGTATAATTTTCCATGGCATTATCTCAGCCAAACTAAACGTGGTTAAATCCAGAATCAAGTATCCAGGAAACACCCCACCAGTTTCTGAGACTGATAAAAAGGGCATTCTTTCTAACCAACAGAAATGAGTATTTAGGACTTATCTTCTTAAATTTCATATTGTGATATTTTGTAAAATTATTTCCAGTGGAACAGGTATGTGTGTGTGTGTATGTGTGTGTATGTGTGTGTGTGTTTCCTTTAGTAGTGAACAGAAATCAATTCACAGACACTGGTATTAAAACTTAGTGCTAAACATCTATTTTTGTTAAATCAGAAGAGTAAAAACCTGATTTTTTATAATATTTTCAAAAATACTTTTAGTTTATTTTAATTTTTTTCATTTTCCTTTTGCCATTTTTTTTAGTTTTTAATTTAGCAATGGAGGTAGAACCAGATGCAGTGGTACTAAGATCATACAGTCTTCACTCGTAATGCCTAGTTCTCTGTCTTCTACTGTCTTCATAGATCGTGCTGTACATTCCTGTTTTTATCTTAAGCATTATGAAGTTATTACATGTTTTGTTTGATTTTAAGTATATCTATGCCCAGATATCAATCTCTATTTCTGTTTTTATCCGGAACTGTGAGATTCCAGCTGTATTTTTAGTAAACAAGACCGATATGAAATCTTCACAGTAGACTCTGCCAAATCAACACCATTGTTAGCTTCCTAGACATATTCTTCCATCATCTTCTAGTCTGGTTTTATGTTGAGATAAAATGCTGATCAAAACAAACTTGTAGAAGAGGAATATGTGTATTTGACTTACACTTCCATTTTACAGTTCATGCTTGAGGGAAGTTAGGACAAGAATCCATAAAGGACCTAGAGACAGACACTGAAGCAGAAACCACGAAAGAATGCTGTTGCTTACTGGCTTGATAACATAGGCTTCTGAGCTCCTTTTCCTATAGGGTCCAGGATTAGTTACTTAGAAACATTAAAGTACTCAATGAACTGGACCCTCTACCATCAAACTAACTAGTGCATGTACCAACTAGAAAAACAGTATCTAAGGAAAAGACATGACTTCTGGTCATCAGTATGTAAGTGCCAATATTAGAGATGACTTGCAGGTGGGGGATAGATGTAAATTATGGTGGGAGAATGTTGTCTAGTACTACTATCTTTCATTGTATTTCCTGAAAATATTTAGTCTACCTTGTCTTTTCCCACTAACACCTAATCACTCATTAGTTCAGCAACAAACACTGATAAGATCATCTGAATAATCTTTGTGTGTGTGTGTGTTTTCAAGATAGGATTTCTTGCTTTCCTGGAACTCACTTTGTAGAATAGGCTGGCCTGTGACTCAAAGAAATATGCCTGCCTTACCTCCCAAGTGCTGTGATCAAAGGCATGTGCCGCCACCTCCCATCATCTATATAGTCTTATTTTATTTGTGAAATAATTTTGAGCAAATAAGCATTATGTGCATGCAAACGGCATTCAAAAGATGCCAGTTGTAGTGGCTGAAATAGGAATGGCCTCCACAATCTTATATATTCCGACTCTTGTTCATTATGGATTTATGCAACTTGGTAAGGATTAAAAGTGTGGTCTTGGATGATTAGGTGGAGCACTGTTGAAGGAAGTGTGTCACTGGCAGTGGTTTTGGAGTTTCAAATGCTCCATCCATGCCTAATGTTTTTTTTCCCTGCTATCTGTGGATCCAGATGCAGAACTTGCAGCCACCTCCCTGGCATCATGTCTGCCTGCATGCCCCATGCTCCCTGTCATATTGACATCTGACTAAACCTCTGAACTGGAAGCCATCTCCAATTAAAGGCTTTCCTTTATAAGATTTGCTGTGGTCATGGTGATTTTTCACAGTGATAGAACAGTGACTAAGACAGAAGTTGCTACCAGAGCCTGGGATATTTCTGTGACAAGGCTGACCATGGTTCTTGTTGGTGGAATGGACTATGGGACTTTGGAGCACCAGTGCACCACAGAAGACAAAACTATCAATTATGATGTCATGGCTCAAGAGGTTTCAGAGGAGAAGAATATTAGTAAGTGGACTAGAACTGGGGGATAGTTCGTGATATATTTTTTTCTGAAAATGTGGCTGCTTTTTGTCTATGTCTGAAAAGTCAGCATGAGGCTAATTGAAGAGTTTTGGATTAATGCAACAGCAGAGGAGATTTCAAAACAGTCTGGTATTAACTGTGTTGCTTGGATATTAATGACCAATCTTATGCTGATCTTTAATGAAAAGCCTTCTCCAAGGACAAAGTGCATCCCCCTCCTTGTGAGCTACAGTTCTGTGATTTTGTTCCATAGCACTGACTTTCCCCATCAGTGGATCCCTCCTCCTGCTCTTCTTATTCGTTAAACTAATTATTCTGTGAGAACAGGATAATCGTAACCCCAATGTGAAGCTGTCCCTTCCTTTCCTAGGCAAAACTGCCACAATTTGCCCCTGTGTTGTTGCTAAAATTCAAATTTGCCTGAACTTTGTCAGATTCTGAAATTCACCTACCATCTCTTTCATATGCAAGCCTTAAGTCTCCCCACAGACAGACTGTTGCTGAAGTGAAATTTCAAGAATAGCTCGTCATTTATGCTGTGTTTCCACAGGCCAGATCTCAATATTGTTAGAAAAACAACACCCTCAGAGTTCTACGTACATTATCAGGCTACTTTTCAATCTGCAGGTGGAGCTCAGAGAAATTAAATGATGCGGTTGCCATGGACAAGTATAGAAGTGGCAAAGTGCTGGAATCCAGCTAGCCAGGTATATAAGAGCTGACCTCTTCTGCTCCCTCTCAGCATATTGCAAGAAGAGGAACCTCATTTCTCTGATGGATCCCTATGAGCTGGAAATCTGTGTGATAATTTTGGAAAGAAATCTTATTATATAAGCCATGAAGTATATTTCAGGTGCCAGCATGACTTTGCACTCAGCTGATTTTAAATACACTGTATATATTGGTGAATACACAGTGGAGTTATCAGATGGGCGTGGATACTTTTCTCATTCATGAACAGAGTACTCTGACCAATTGTGTAGAAAACTCAGTTATGAAAAATGTATGACATACCTCCTACCCCCGCCCCTGTTGATGTTTTTTAACCCTTTTTACACACACACATGACAGAGAGGGAGAGGGAGAGACAGAGACAAAGACAGACTGACTGAGGGGGGGTTAACTAATACCTATCCATGGTAGACTGACCAAAAGGAAGGAGGTTTCTTATTCCAGGCATCAAAGAGCTTCCTGGGGTAAGTAAAATGCTAATTTGGGGGATTTCATCCTTTTCCAGTTTAACTCAATGCCAAGCCCCACACCTCAATGGTGGGACTTCCTTTGGGACATCTCTGTGGTTATTCATAAAGGATCCAGTGTTTAGATGCTTCTATGATACTGTTTCACATCTTTAGCAAACAAAACACAGCAACACAAGCCGTGCTATATGCTCATCTATTTCCCGCATGTAGAACATGGCCTTCTCCAAATAAGGATCGTTTCAACTGTCACGTGTGTTCCTGTTCAGTACTATAGTATTTGTCGCTTAAGTCACGTCTAAAGCACCTGAGAAAGGACACTCTTGGTAAAGTGTGATTGGTGAAGCCGGTTACACAGAGTGGATGTTAAGCTCTCTCCTGCAGCCTGAAGGCAGCATTCTGTAAGGCAATTTAGACCTCCTATGTAGAGAAGAGTGAGGATCAAAGGCAAGGGGTTAGAGGCACATAATCCATGTTAATGGGAGGGCGAACTCTGTCAGTAGAAAATACTTCAAAAGGAAACACAATGTGGCCCAAGGAAATGAACACCCTGTCATTTTGAGCAGGGCTAGAAAGACCTAACTTCCTGTCCAAGGTGATTAGGCCAATATCAAGCACTGACAGCAGTTATTCCAAGTCATCCTTAAAGATCCAGGTATCTCTGTGGACAAAACCTGTACATGTGTGTAATTGATACAGCTAGTTCCAAGTAAATAATTAGTGTTATACCAGTCGATAAACATGTGTGTATATGTATAAGAGGTATCTTTAGATCACTCAGCTATACTTCTGTGGAAATGTACTAAGACACAGCCAGGGATGTATGTCCAAAATAATTCTATATCCAGTCAAGGCGATAATGAGGTCAGTCAGAACTGAGGTTTGCTAGTTGGTAGCACAAAAGGGCAATGAGATGAAGAAAGGAGGGAGTCTCAGGGGAAACACCGAAATCAAAGAAAATAAAAGTGAACCAGTCCTGGTTTGGTGAGTCAACAACATCTGGCACTTTAAGTTGGGGCAGGACCACACACTCTCTCCCATGCCTTAAGGCTGAACGTGGCATCCCACCGACAGGCTAGAGAGAATGGGAAGGCATGGGGCAGGGACAGAGTGGAAGAGTAAGGAAATTTATATCTTAATGGAGAGAACCTGGCGTTTAGCTCTTTTGCGGCTGTTAAAATGCAAGCTATGTAGTCTCTTATCTCCACCAGAGAATGCCAACACCGAGCAGCGGTCTTGAGCTGTGGCAAAGTTCTCATCATTTGATAGGCATGAAAAGGACCAAACAGCTACATGAGAACTTCTTTTTTAGAGCATGGAAACTTCCCACTATTTGTTGTCATAATCCCCATTGGTTTCTGTAACGTTCTTAGCTGTAATAGAAAACCTGAAGCTCAAGGAGACTATATAGTTTCCCTAAGTGTATACTAGCAATAAGGAGAGCTGCTCACAGCGTCTCTGTATCCACTGACATTCACTGCCTTTGCAACGCAGGACCATAGAGGCTGTGGCCCCTTCAGCCTGTGCTTACAGTTAGGGTCGAGTTTTCTCCTTTAGTCCTCCTCCTTTTCCATCCAGTGTAATGGCAATTCTGAATTTTGTGTTTCTCATTGCTTTACATTTTAATTCCTGTCACATCAGAAAAAAAAATGTGTATTTGGGTATTTGATTATTTTTCTAACAGAATTTAAAGTGATCCCATGGAGTGTGCAGCAATCTTCTGATTTCTTCTCTTGATTGAAAATTATGCAACTATTTCCATTTACTCTATTGAACATAGCTTTAGTTGTTCTGATAGTTATACCGCTAGGTTCAATACTTATTAAATCACTTAGACATTTTTTCTGACAACAGAATATTCATTTGGTACCATATTTTTGTTTATTCATTTTGTTTTGTATTTTTAAACACTTTATTGATTCGTAACTTCTCAAACCTCTCAAATTTTTATTTCTCATTTTTGCCATTTGGGAAACTAAAAAATTCATCCTCTGGTCTTATCTTTGCCTTGATGTCATGCAGAGGGAAACTTTCTAATATCTCTAAGTGTGAACTTTTTGTCAATATAAAGCACACACACACACACACACACACACACACACACACACACACACACACAAACCTGTTTCCTACATATCACAGAGATGCAGAACTGTTACTCAAAATTAGACCACTAAGATTTGAAAGTTGAACTGCTTGCAGTTCTCTGCTACAGTGACACTGGAAACAGACACCATCAGTGCTGATGCAAATGTGGCCTCCGATTGCTGTGTGAACTAGCAAAATTTACTCACCCGTACATAGATGCATGCACACATGGGGCAGGGAGAATTTTCTAACCATCTGTGTGCGTGTGTGCGTGCGTGCGTGTGTGTGTGAAATGACAAGAGTTCTTTGTAACTTACAGATGGGATTAAAAAAATTCATTTCTTTGTAATCATAAAATTCAAAAGTCTGGGTAAAAGTATAGACTAGATGAAAGCTCTTTTTGCTGTGTGCCCTGCTGTCTTATTTTTAAGATAAACACCAAATCAAGCCTGAATCAAACTGAGTGCTGGGAATCATAGGTCACAATTTGGTAGAATGCCTGTGGTCAAAACTCAGTGAGCCATTTTAGCATGACTTATTTCTTGGAAAGAAACCTTTAGTGGAGCTTAATCATCCCACATTCATTATATTTACTTTCATTTCAGTAGTTGTTGCTGGGCTCAGCAAGGTGGTTTGGTTGATGGGTTTACCTTTCCAGATTTTGGTCAGTTAGGGGGTAGGTTCTGGGGACCCTCAATGAGGCTGGCTTATTTTTCCTCTTTCCTAGTCTTGAAGATGGTTTCTCTCCAGATGTTGTATAGTTGGAAGCATACAAGATCTGTCTCTTCACAATAATTTCATTAGTAGACAGTGTATTTGACTCACTATGGAATGCCGGTCCATCAGATAGTTGTGCTGTATCTTTTCTACTCAGATTTTGAAAGGCTGAGGTCATATTTGTTTCTAATTTTTACAAATGTGAGTGAAAGAGCTATAAATATTCATGTACATTTTTTTTGTTGGAACATAATGTTTTCAACTCAATCAGTGAATACATAGAATTATTGCAGTTGTAAGGCTACCTCTGCACTACCTACGTCTCTCCAGTCCTGTGATCTCAAAAGAATACAGGTAAGACACACAGAGCAAAGAACAAAAGATAAGCAGAGTCTGTTTGGGTGTAAAGCAGAACACGCCATCAACAGATGAGCACAGACAGCATCCAAGAGCCCATTGTGCTGATCTGCAAGCTTGCAATTAGTTCAATATCTCTGTGACAAGCACCTTTTACTGAGGAACTTTGTCCAGTCCATGTGGCTGATTAGGGGTCATGATAAGATCTGATTATTTATCACAAACCCTCCCCCAGCATCAGTATGTAAGCTTTGGGGTCCTTGGTTTAGATCATTATCTATTATGTTCTAGACTCTGCTGTAGCTACAGCGTTATATGTTAATTTTCTCTTTAGGCGATTTTACTCCTGGTTTATTTTCTGTAACATGTAAACTAGAATATGAGACTTGTAGTTCTAGTATCTGTGATCTATATTAAATACTTGTGACAATGATGTCTCAACAAGATACATGGGGGAGGTTAGAACTCCACAGGTAGGCGAAAAAGCCACAGCTTTTTGTGAGTGTGGGCTGTCTGTGTGTTTTTCCAAGTATTCAATGCTAAAGGCAACTTTGGTGTCTAGGATCCTGGCACAATTTCTACGTAGTTATGTCAGCCCTGGAAGTACTAGAGACATGTTGAAAGGCAAGAGAAAAGCAAAGCAAGGACTCTTTGTCATGCTTCTTTCTGTCCAAGTTATCCGTCTAGCAGCTACTCCAATTTAGTATGAGAGAGACAAGTATCCTCTGTCTGGTTCACCTCTCAGCAGACATGCCCACCATCTTTGCAGGTTATAGACTACTGCATGGACTCAGATCATGATGTCTGCTTCCTTTGTTCCTTATTCCTACACGTACTCTGGCTCCCTCAGTTTCTGTAGCTCGATATTTCAGCCCCTTTCATCACTAGCAAATATAATTCTGTATATAAAACTCATCTGTATTAACCTGGGCTAATATTTAATTTCTTTGGTTGGACTCTGACTCATACAGCAATGTTTCCATGGCCTTATAGAGCTAAACATAAAATATAGTCTCATATCAAATCCTCAGGCCTTTCAGTTCATGCTTCCACTGATGTGAAATATTTAAATGTAATATAGAATAAAATCTATAAAATGACATTGATAACCTCAGAAGTATTAGAGTAGAAACTGCCTCTAAAAATGGGAACAATATAATTTTAAATACTAATAAATATCAATTCAGTGCCGTAATTTAAAGACAAATTCAAAGAAAGCCCTCAAGACAAAACAAAAGAGTAGCAGATACTAGGAGAGGAAATATTTATCAATGAATAGAATGGAGAATTTAAAATAATCTAATATACTTACTGTTCCAGGAATGGTAGAATAGTTTGGTTAAATAACATCTCCTACTAGTATCTCTTGTAAAAAAAATGCACAGAATATTAACACAGCAAAATCTTTTGAAAATGGCTGAAGAACAGTTGAAGCAAAATTTTGACCTATCTCAAATACTTCACAGGTTGTGGATTTTATGAAATGAAAGTTTGTTTTCTTTTCATCCTCAAACTATACTTGCTCTTTGGGAAGTGAAGAGTTATTGCTTTGATTGTTTGAGGTAACAAACCAGGAATTAGGGTCAGTAAGATTAAAGGAAAATTTAGATATGAAAATTGGGAGGAGCCTTAGGATAGATCAGTATGAATAATCCAGATACGTATGCCAGAAAATTTCTTTTGTGACTTTCTGTGGAAAGACACTGATAAATTCCTATTAACCTCACATAGGATTGAGTGGGCAAACCAAGGATATAATCCTATCTAAGTCTAGGTTGGTGAAACATTATACTTTCATTAGGAGGGATGAATGGATTGCTGAAGGAACATGGGTAGCTCAAAGACAGCTGCATTACTGAAACTTTCACCCTAGCATTGACAGCAGCTGATGGAAATTCATTCCTGAAGCTTGCTACACAATTTTCAGGCAGCTCAACAAGCAAGAGCATTTCTCTACCCAGCAGTCATTACTGCTGTGTAACCTTGGCAAGGTGCCTTCAGATTCGCCTTACTTTCAGATTGTGTGCACCTGTCAATTTTCAGGAGTTTTTCCTTTCTCCAAGAAGCAATAGTTCATTTCAGAGAAGATGGCTACACAATAGGTCTGAACTAGCCATGAAAGTTCTTAGGAGATACCAAGGCACCCTGCTGAGGACTGGGTAGTGAAAATGAAAGAATTAAGTAGAGATTTAAGCCAGTAAAAATCATAATGGTTGGTGGGGGAGAATTTATACTTACATCCTGCAAATCAAAACTGCTTGTTGAATGACAAGAGGATGAATCTCTGTAGGGCATATAAAAATTCAGAAGATAAGTGATATATCTTTACCCTATCCTACTAACAGTTAAGACATAAGAATTAATATAAAACTCTCCTATAACTAAAGAAACCATTAATAACAAACACAACTCTAAAATATATCCATACTAATCCAGAAATGACCAAGAACTCAGATGACTTCCAAGATTTAAGAGAGTGAAGCTACATACATATATACAAACATACATACATACATATATACATATATAGTGTAAAACGTAATTAATATTAATGTGGAAATGTGGAAATCAAATATATTAGAGTCATTGACACTGTAATTAAATAAATGTCAAGTAAAAAATATGGAGCTAAAAAGTTCAGTAATTGAAGTGAAAAATTCATTGGGCATTTCCCTCTTCAAGGTAAAACTAACATAATAGCATAGTTGTAAGAACAGATGGTAAAATGAGTGCGGGGAACAAATCTCACAAATTATGTCCATATCAATTAACTTTGCATCAAATCCACTTCACATTCAATAATAGAGGAAGAAAAAAAGGGTGAGCAAATTAAGAAAAGAAACAACATTCAGATCCAGGAAACATAGCAAATGTCACAGATAATATGCATAGAAGCACATAGACCTGCAAAATAGTCAGCATGTAGAAATCTGGGGTTAAAACAGGAAGCCTTGAAAGAACAGCGGTACAGAGGGTAACTGACTTCTCAATGAAAACGACAGAGGTCAGGAAGAAAGGAAACACCTCTGCAAATCTAAAACGTGTGTTCCTTGCAAATATTTTAGAGAAGCTGACTACAAAATAAAGGTGCAATGATGACATTTACAGATAAATACCATCTGAGAAAACCTGTCTCCCTTTTAACATTCACTAAGATGAGGACATTTTTAGGAGTGAAGAAAAGGACACCGGGGGCTAAGTCAGATGTATAGGAACCACGGACAGGAAGTAGACATGGTAAGTGCAGGGAAATACAAATCATCATGCTGCGTTTTCGGCATGCTTCTATTTACCTTGGTGAATTTCATACACGTTTATGTTTTTACAGTTTTATACACTCACACACACATGCATACATGCACACACACACTGTACCTTGATTATATTTATTCTTTATAACCCTATGTTATCCCCCTCCCATTAAATCTATTCTTCTCAGAAAGGTCTCCACCTTGAATGTTTTAATTTTTTTCTATATGGAATTAAATTTGGCTTGGTTGCATATGCATATATGGCTGTTTATTTTTCTTTCTTTTGTGTGTGTGTGTGTGTATATATATATATATATATATATATATATATATATAATTTTTCTTATTTTACATATTGATTCCAGTTCCCTCTCCTTCCCTCTCTCCCTCCCATGCCCCCGAACCCTCTCCCATCCCATTCTCCCCCACACTCCACATGTAGGGTGATGCCTTCCAGGAGGGGTCAACTAAATCTGTGTAGTCATTTTGAGTAGGGCCTAGGCTCTCCCCCCCCCGCCCGGCCCACCTCTAGCCTAAGGGAGTATCCCTCCTTGGGGAATGTGCTCCCAAAGTCCTTTCATTCACCAGGGATACATCCTGGTTCCACTGTCAGAGGTCCCTTAGACTGGTCATGCCTTCTAGCTGAGACCCATATTCAGGGGGTCTGAGTCGGTATAATGCTGGATTCCCAGCTATCTGTCTGGGGGTCCATGAGCTCTCCCTTGTTCAGGTCAGCTGTCTCTGTGGCTTTCTGTAGCCTGGTCTTATCCTCCCACTCTGCATGTGGATTCCAGGAGATTGGCTCAATGTTTAGCTGTGTGTATCTGCTTCTGCTTCCATTAGCTACTAGATGATGGCTTTATGATGGCATATAAGTTAATTATCAATCTTATTATCAGGGAAGGGCATTTATGGTAGCCTTTCCACTGTTGCTCAGATTGTTAGTTGGGGTCATTCTCATAGGTCTCTGTACATTTCTCTAAGTTCAGTTTTCTCTTCAAACCTATAATGGCTCCCTCTATTATAGTCTCTCTTTTTCTCGCTCTCCTCTACTTGTCCTTTGACTCAATCATCATTGTTCCTTGTGCTCTCCTCTCCTCCCCATCTTTTTCTCCTAACTCCCTCTCCAATCACTACTCCCCCCCTACTCCAAATATACTCAGGATATCTTGTGCCTTTCCCCTTCTGTGAGGGACCTTGTATGAAATTCTTAGGTTCCTCCTTGTATCCTAGTTTCTCTAGCAGAGTGAATTATAGGCTGGAGATCCTTTGCTCTATGACAAAATCTATATATGAATGAATACATACAATATTCCTCTTTTTTGTGACCGGGTTAGCTCACTCAGGATGGTTTCTTCAAGTTCCATCCATTTGCCTGCAAAATTTAAGATTCCATTGTTTTATTTCTGCTGAATAGTATTCCATTGTGTAAATGTGCCACATCTTCTTTATCCATTCTTCAGCTGAGAGGCATCTAGGTTGCTTCCAAGTTCTTGCTATTAAAAATAATGCTGCTATGAACATAGTTGAAAAGATGTTTTTGTTGCATGGATATGGATCATTTAGGTATATTCCTAAGAATGGAATTGCTGGGTCCTGTGGTAGACTGATTCCCACTTTTCTGAGGTACCTCCATACTGATTCCCTAAATGGCTGTATAAGTTTGCACTCCCACCAGCAGTGGAGGAGAGTTCTCATTTCTCCACATCCTCTCCAGCATAAGCTGTCATTGGTGTTTATGATTTTAGCCATTCTGATAGGAGTAAGGTGGTATCTCAAAGTTGTTTTTATTTGCATTTCCTTGATGGCTAAGGATGTTGAGCACTTTCCTAAGTGTCTTTTAGCCATTTTGGATTCCTCTATTGAGAATTCTCTCAGTTCTCTACCCCATTTTTTAATAGGGTTATTTGGTGTTTTGGTGACTAGTTTCTTGAGTTCTTTGGTTATTTTGGAGCTCAGCCCTCTGTCAGATGTGGGGTTGGTAAAGATCTTTTCCCAGTGTGTGGGCTGCCATTTGGTCTTGTCGACTGTGTCCTTTGCCTTACAGAAGCTTCTCAGTTTGAAGAGGTTCCATTTATTAATTGTAGATCTCAGTGTCTGTGCTACTGGTGTTATGTTCAAGAAGAGGTCTCCTTTGTTTACTTACATGAGCAAGAGCAATATGTCAGTGGCTACACCAGTAAGAAATATGATTCCCATTCCTCCAATAAATATTAGGTGCTTAAAGCTATTCATGGCATGATGGGGTTCTCATGAGCACTCTACCTATAAACGTTAGAATAATGATGGGTCTGGCATTTAGATGGGTTGATATGTACAATAGCCATATTATGGTTACATCCTCCATCTAATATCCATCTATGGATAGAAGACAGCATTTCATACCACTCCTTTCCATACTATGGCTCTTATATTCTATCTTTCTCTTCTTTCATGTGTTCCTTGATTTCTGGAGACTGTGATATTGATGGCAAATTTACAACTCCGTGCTTCAGCTTCATGGTCAGTTATTCACTGTACCTTTACTAGTTTTTAATCTGTGTATTTTAGCCCAGTGCTAAAAGAGCTTCTTTGGCCAAGGTTTAGAACAGTGCTAATCTATGTTTGTAAACATAAATATTTAAAAAGCAGTTTGACTCCATGTCCCTTTAGCAGAACAACAGTAGTATGTTCGTCCCTGGGATCTAGAACTTCTCCAGCCATGATAATTTTATGGAGGTTTACAGTATCAGACATGAATTCTGTCCTATGGAGTAAGCTTCAAGTATGAACAGAAGAGAGTTTGTGTCCCTATAAAATTCTTGCCACTTTACCATTTGTGGGTACCTATTGCCCGGCAAGTTGGTTTTAAGGCTACTAATATTCATAAATGGATAGTCTCATTGATGATTTTATTCTTCTATGGATGCCTTCACAGCATCTTCAGAGACTATGGAAGATAGCAAGCAGGAAGGAAGCTTCTAATTCAGTTCCAGATTTCTTTCTAAATGCCTTTCAATCTAAGTGTGTGACATCCTCAACATTAGAATTTAACCAGTTGTATGTTATGAGCAGTCAAGGACTTCTAGTACCTCCTTGATAAGTAATTCATGAGGCTTAGAGGAGTATCATTATACACTTATTTTTTGGTAGTTCCATTTAAAAATGTATTTTTATTCTATTAAAATATATTACAAATTACTAGGTTTGTGTTTGCTGTTTATATCCATTGTTAATTTTATAACCCTTCCCACTCCCTGAATTTGCCTTTTTCCCCAATCTCCATCTTTGCTCAAACCTTCCCATCTCTAGTAATCTGACCATCTAGTTTCATATCAAATATCTTGTACTGTGTCCTGTCCTTGAGTAATTTACCCATATTCAATAACAAGTTTCTAGTATTCTAGTCTCTATTAACACACCAAGTTAAGTTCAATCTAAAAATTTGAAAAGAATGATCTATTTAAAATAGAGAACATACAGTGATTTCTTTCTGAATATACATACTACATACTATATTATTACTGTCCAGTTCTATAGATTCCTTAGCAACTTCATAATTTCATTTTTTTCTTCACATATGAATTTCATTGTATGTATGTACCACAGTTTCATTATACATGTATTAACCTATAGGCACATAGGTTGGTTTTATTTCCTAACTAGTGTGAATATAGCAGTAAAGAAATAGTGTGAGTATGTTTCTCTATAGTGGAATGCAATACTGAGTATTGGTGATATATTATTTATGAGTTATCAAAGCTTGCCTGGGGATTCAGAAAGCAAAGTCAGCCTCAGCTGTAGAGATCAGGAAGTGGTGATACACACCTTTAATGTTAGGACTCAGGAGACAATGGTAGATGGATCTCTGTGAGTTCAAGGATACCCAGGGCTACATGAGATTGAATCAATCTAAAGAATAACAAAGCTCATGTCTTTAATCCCAGCACTGGAGAGATATAAAAGATAGGAACAGGGTCTTCAGTAGTCAGTCTTAGGATCTCTAATCTGTATTAACAAATAGATTTATAAAATACAGGTCCTACCTCCATATGCTTACCATAAAGACTTCAAATCCTAATGTATTTGAATGTAGATTGCTACCGAAATTATACATAAATCATTTAAAATTAAGCAAATTGTACCATAAGACAAACATATAATATATGCCTATATACATTATATGAAATTACACCCATTATATTATTCCTTTATATGTATAGTCTTATATAAGTAGGTATAGGTGAAAAAAGGTCAGTTATTCTATCTACAACATTTTGAGTGTTTTATATGATGTTTTTGTTCAAATATCTTATACCACTAAAGAAACATAAAACTATAAATTTAAACTGTGTGACTACATGTGAAATTGTGTTTGAATTGATTTCATATCATTTGTAATCACAAAGTTAAAATTTTTTCTTTCTACTGATGAACTCAATTTTTGACATGTGTAGTTACTCACATGTACTTACTTGCTTTCTAAGAGTCTGGGGTTGCAAAATACAAGGTGGCCAAGAGGACTGCCTCTGAACTTGCATTTCTATCTAGCCTGCAACAGAGATCCTTGGTCTGTCTTCCTTTCCACCAGTTTCTGTATACTGGTGCCTCTACCTCCATGATTCTGCACAGAACACAGCCCCAACTGGAGCCAAGACACAGACTAAGTGCGTCTACTAAGCAAGTTCAACTTTGAATATTTTTGTGCTATTATATCAACTCTTTTGACCTCAACAAAGTATGTGTTAAAAGTAGGCTATACTTATCATTCTGCTCTGAGTATCCTATACACTATCTTCAAGTAACTGTGGAGTTCACTTTAACATCTGCCTTTTATGTGCCATGTGGTTCCTGACATGAAATAAAATATTAATACCTTATATTTCATGCTGTAAATAATTAATGTTGTTATTGCATGCTCGCTAAGTGATATATGCTTTCAACTTATGGCTTGTACGTTAGATCAAGCAGTGTCCTCTTTCCTCCTCACACTTGTGAGGTTTTCAGGGAGAAGGAAAACAAAGGAAAAGTGTGATAAAAGACATGTGTTTGCTTGAATTGTAATGCTTGTTGCAGTTGCATGGGAGGCAGACTGATGCGATGATTATAGTTTCAGGGCAGTTTGTCAACACTCTCTGACTCTCTCTACAATATGAAATCTAGTTTTTTTTTTTTTTTTTTTTTTTTTTTTGCGCTGAAGACATTTGTCCTCAAAAATTTCAGGCAGAATGTCCACATACTTCAGAATGAATATCTTAACAGGCTATTTCTTTTCTCTCAGATTAGATTTTTCTCATGGCCAGTTATGCACAGACACTTCCCCCCTTCAACCTCGACACATAAAATCTCTCAGAGTTAAAAAAAAAGAAAGAGAGAGAGACACTTCTCCAGTAAAGAAACTTTTAATTAGGGAATAAAAATTACAATTGTAATCCAGAACACACATATACAGGCGTTTGTGTGTGTGTGTGTGTGTGTGTGTGTGTGTGTGTGTGTGTGTGTGTGTGTGTGTGTGGCCTCTGAACATGGTAAGAAATCCAAGAAATGATTTAAGGTTTTATTCAAACAAAGAAATCTATGCTAGTTATAAGAAGTTTATAAGCTACTTTGGTTAACCAATGAAGATAACCTCAGACCACCAGAATGTGTTGTTGTTACCTTAAGGAAAGCAACACAACAGATTCCTCTTAGGTTATCATGACCAAAAGTAAGCCCACATTTGAACTCTTCACTGGTCTTCCTGTGTCTTCTGCCTATATGTAGTTTGCAGACCAGGTTACTGGTCTGTCTGTAGTGTGCCTGTTGTGTGTTTGTGTTTGTGTCTGTACGTGCTATCTGTACATCACAAAGGTCTTTTTCTGTGGCTTTTGGGCAGCTCACAAAACAGCATGAGAAAGAAATAAGGGGCATTTCACCAAAAACTTTAAGAGAGCTTTATAGGAAAGACTTCACTTCACTGACTCAACTGACCAGGGAGCATTCTGTACCAATATTTATCAAGCCATATCCATGTTATTTGCAGCATTCATGGTGCATGTTTGTTTTACATTTTCCCAACCTGTTGGATGCTTTCAGCAAATGATTACTACACAGGTATACACAAACTGCATTCTCTTAGTCAGGGGGCATAGGAGAATACATAATTTAAGATTAAACTTATGAATTAGCTTGGGTTGTAAAGCATGATTACATGGGATGTTCAAGACAAGTATCTTTGGTTATATTGTTCTCTTAAAAGAAGGTTAAAGTTAAACAGGCTAAACATGCAATAGGATACCAGCTTAAATACACAGTCTTAAAAGATCTCCAGGGGTATTGTTAACCCCTCTGTGAGGTCTGAAGAAAGTTCACACTTTGGGAGTCAAGAGATACTTTCATAAAAATGCATCCCTATAGTTAGCATGTTTAATTCTCGAAGGAGCAACAAGCTCTGATTGGCAAGTGCCAGGAGTTACTAAGGAAAGCCAGTTTTAGGAATGTTACTGGCAGATCAGCTGGCAGTTGCAAAGAAGAAAAATCACATTCTTTAAGATGAGGAAGGCAGTTTCCTTGAACAATCATTGTGTCCTACATATTTTCTCCTTTCAGCCCTTCAACTTTACTTTTTTGTTCATCTAAGAGTATTTTATGCATAGCTCAACTTTTTGTAAACTTAATTCACTGATGAATATATTTTGGTGGTAAAATGTCATTGATGGCAAAGGTGACTTTAGGTCCTTAGATTCCTCCATGCCGCCATTGACCTTTCTTGGTAGATGGTCTATTCCCATATCACAGGGGCTCCGGAAGAGCCCATTCAAGAGATCTAAAGCACATTTGAGGCTAAATAAATGCCAAAGAGAAAAAGCTTTTAATGACCCATGTGAAATTGTATTGAATTTCACATTCTTGGCCCTATTGATATCACTGTGAGAAATGACCCCATACATGTCTTTTAATTAAACATTATTAGAAGGCACAAAGTGCTCAGTAATTAAATTAGTTCTAAACACATGCTACACATATGTAATCAAGTAAACATATAAAAAATACAGATGGTTGAATCTGAATTATTGAAAACAGGTGTGTGTGTGTGTGTGTGTGTGTGTGTGTGTGTGTGTGTGCGCGTGCGCGCGCGCGCGTGTGTGCATGTATTTGTGTATGTGATACCTCCACCTCTCCAGAGTTGAAGCCATTATCACAGGAGTTACACATAGTTGTGACCTGCCATGTGAGTGCTGGGAATTGAACCTGGGTCTTCTACAAGAACAAAAATAACTATCTGAGCCTCTGAGCCAACTCACTATCTCCAGAATTTATTATTATTATTATTATTTTATTATTATTATTAATATATTTGCAAAATTTTATGTTCTGTTGTCTCAAAATTTTAATCTGGCTTGAATACACACTTGATATACTTGGGAAACTATGAACATGAAGCATGAATCTGAACTTTACTGTGAGTCTAACATGTGCAACATTTGTACACAGTGTTAAATATTAAACACCAGTGATCCATGGTTTAACTTGAATCATTTGGGTGATGAACCCAGCAATCACTTAAGTTCTGTAACAGAGAATCACAAAATACAAGTTACAGCATTATCTTTCTAGGGGTAAGAGGCAGTTTCTCTCTACTTCACTGTGGATGAATTTCCTTTTAAATCACCTATAGAAGTGCTGGCTCAGTCATGGGTGGAGTAGGGTCTCTTTAAGAGATGGTATGAGTGTTCAGTAGCCACTGCCTTTTAAGGTTGACAGCCTTGAGATTGTTGTGAAGAACCTGAGGAAATCTACTTAAGCTGGAAAAATGCTCATGCAAGTGTCCTTTCTAAGATACTGGTGGGCCAACAGTTCTTTGGCTGAATGCACTGTAGAGAGGTAGTTCTAATAAATTGCCATTTTATGAGGTATTAATTGTAAGGATATGCAAAGCCTTAAATAATAACTATGTTTGTCAGACCTTATTTAAAAAAGAAATTTGATTTCAAGTGCTTGTGGAGAAGCATCAAAACTGTGGATCATAGAGACTTAAAATTTCTATTTCTTGTCAGTACTCTCATGAAAATTTTGATGGTGATAGAGAAGTTTGCTTTCAATCTCTATTATGCTTAAAGATAATAGCCATGAGTGACCATCTTGTCCATCAGAATTTTATGTGATTTTAGAACCCATATACCTATAATGGACTCACATAAATACTATGTAAAGAAATTTGGGTTCCTTGAATAGTGCCCTTAGCATCTTCCAGTTTGCTGAATAAACCTGATTATTATAGACATACATAGGAGGTGATAGAAATGAAAAGCCTAAAAAAGTCAAGGCATAAAACAAACAACAAAACAAAGCAAACCTCATCTTATTTTTTCCATTGGCATCATTTTACATGCAATTGGTTGTAGCCATTGTTTGGTCTTAGCTTTTTGAAATGCAGCCTGATTATTGGCTTGGACAGACCTCTAATGTACTACATCACTAAGCCTGGCCTTGAATTTGCAGTTCTTGTGCCTTACCCCTTGAGTATTGGGATTTTAAGTATGCACGGACTCCACCCATCAAATGTTCCATGTAATAAAAGTGCAAATTCATTTGAAAGGAGAAAGTGTGAGCAGAGAATACTGTTAAAAAAGCAGTATAAGGGACCTTTGATAGTGGAATCAGGATGTATCCCTGCTGCACAAAATGACTTTGGGAGCACGTTCCCCATTCCCCATGGGGGAATACGCCCTTAACCTAGAGACAGGAGGGAGGGCCTAGACCCCACTCCAAATGTCTTGACAGATTTTGATGACTCCTCCAGGAAGGCATCACCCTACATGTGGAGTGGGGGGGGGATAGAATGAGAAGGGGGTTAGGAGAGATGGGAGAGTGGAAAAGAGGGAGGGAGAGAGGGATGGGGGAGGGAACTGGGATCGATATATGTAAAACAAGAAAAAAAGCAGCTTCCAATGAAAGTGATGGTGCAGGTTCAGCTACCCAGGCATGCAGAGGGTTTTATAGCTCTGATTCAAAGGGGGCAGTTTGGGTATTTATTTTATAATGTGGCCCCATAGTTCGTAATATTGAAGGCATGAAAAAATGCAAGAGTAAGGTGTCATGGGGGATTGCATGAAGCTTCCAAAGAGTTACTTAGGTTAGGGACATGGCAGCAAGGGATTATTCACACATGATCCCAGAAAAACCATTGTGAGAACTTATAAAAGTGAAGCCTAACTTACAATGATGAACAGGCTTTTGGAGGTGTCAGGTTTTTGGGATACATGTCAAGAACAGGTAGGTGAATGAGATACAAACAGCAGAACAGAAGTGCTATTTGTGGTATAGATGGACAACCAGAATGGGATCCAAACCAAAGTTCCATCTAGATGACATCATCATGAGCTTTAGAAACAGGTTATAGAGCTGAGAGGCTTGATATTTGCCTTGCTGGGTTTTGATCTTGCTTTCTGATCTAACCTTTCTTTATTGTACCCCTCTCCATTCTTGTATTTTGAAATGGGAGTTTTTGTTGCATTAAATTTGAACTGGATGCTAGTATGTGCACCTGTAATTCTAGTACTCAGACTGCTGAGGCAGGAGGATTCTTGGCTTGAAAAGCAGCTTGGTATATGTAGGCTGATCTTGTCTCAAAGAGGAGTAAAACTAATTTGAATTGAATACTTTATAATTTTTAGCAATACAAGATATATTTAATTTATTCATGGCATTTTACATTTAAGGATTTATAAATATATATTTAAAGCCTGATGTACAATAGTGCCAAATATTTCTTATGTACACATATGTGGATATAGAAATACATATGTTGATATATATTGCAGTTATCTTGCATAAAGGGAACAATGAAACCCTCACTTACAGAAGTCATAAACCATCAAATGAAAAGGCTAGTGTCAGGCAGGCTATACTTCCCTTCAAGTCATTTGTAGAAGAGGGAATCCAAGAGACACCTCCAAGCAATATAAGCTGTTTACATTGCCCTTTGTTACCTGCCATAACTTGAAGTTAAGACCCTTTGCTGAAGACACCACAGACTTTGGTCACAGGATTTGTAGAAATTAATCTGGTGCTGACCTAGAAATCCTATTCCCTGATAGCTGTCTCTCATAGTATCAGAAGATATTGTAATGCTGGATGGGGAGAAGCATTATCAATAGTTATACCCAATATTATATCCTATGAACCATCATGATGGCTAGTAAGGAAAGGCAATGCCAATGGTGTGGTAGTGGCATCATTATCCTGGTGATAAAAATCAGCCATATGTTTAGACTTAAGGACTCCTCAGTAAGACAGGACACATACCTCCTCTTATAAACCTATCAAAAATACATAACTGAAGTTATTAGAGACTCTTGAAAATCCACTCCTTCCATTTTGCTAAATCGACATCATATCCAGCTTCCTTCTAAATATTCATTCTTTTATCCATAGATTAATGTAGCTCTCAGCCCTCCTCAAAGAAGTTTCTTTTTTGCACCAGATGTAATCTATTGTAGAGAACCAAAACTGATCAAAGAGAAGAAAATAACAAGGAACACCATAGAAGATGAGTAAGACATTTTTAAGAGCCAGAAGACCTGTAGAGCTACTAAGAAAATGTGTTGAGTGGAGGAATAGAAACATTGAGAACATGAATTCTCAACAATATAGCTGCCTGTACAACGTTATGCCAACCAATATACCAGTGTGGTGGGAAGGGCTCCCAAGACCACACCTTAGTTGCCAAGCTACAGACAGACATCTGGTGGTTGCTAAGAGAGTGAGAATTATTTAAAGAAAGGTGAGAGTAATTTTAATCAAATCCTTTAAATATATTTTAATCAATTCTATGATATTAGTCCTTGAAAAGCATACTTATGCCCTACCTTAAATACTGGGAGGGTATCTTGAATCCTATCTAACTATCATCTATCTATCTAT
Organism: Phodopus roborovskii; assembly: GCF_943737965.1. Classification (NCBI taxonomy): domain Eukaryota; kingdom Metazoa; phylum Chordata; class Mammalia; order Rodentia; family Cricetidae; genus Phodopus; species Phodopus roborovskii. The sequence goes on along the minus strand of NW_026125357.1, from coordinate 33,789 downwards.
CTATCTATCTATCTATCTATCTATCTATCTAATCTATCATCTATATTATAAAATGAAAATTATAAAACTTGCAAATAAAATTTATTACAAAACATACTTTTTTAGTAAAACCACCACAAACCTAGAATAATGAACCCATTTACACTTGCCCACTTCTAAACATTATACACCTTAATGAACTTTAATACAATTTAACGAGTAATTCTGGAGCCATTGGACTTTGTTTAGGGTTTCAAATATTAATTATCAATTACATATTATGTACTTATCCAAAAGGAAAACAAAAACATAACAGAGTTAAAATTAGGACAATTAGTTTTCCATCACCTTTCATTGGCTATGCATCTTTTAGCTTCCTCATGCCCTTCCTAATCACCTAATATTGACCTATGTTCTACTATACTAAAACCACAGGTGTATTTATACCTGTTTTAAAGAAAAGTACGTAGTATTGTTTAAAAGTCATTATTTAAACAGCCAGTGATCTAGAGTAGCAAATTTAAGTTTTTCTTTCTCTTGTCTTGATAATCCTCATCAGTCTAATTTACTAACTTTTAGTATAGACAGGACAGTATGAAGAACAGAATCAAGCTAAGTACTGAGATTTTGGGAAAAAAAGTGAATTCAGCGTAGTGGAGAATTGCAAAATGGAGAGGGAAGTCTCACAGCAATGATGAAGGCTAATCGGTGTCCTTATAAGACATTATTTACAGGGGTGGGTGCAGTCTATTGAGCCTGAATACATCTTAAAGCATCAAGAAGCCATTTGAGATGTATGCCTCATCAAAAAGTATTTGATACTAGAGTTGCTGCTTCATACATGAATGCTAACATAAACAAGAGGAGAGAGATGGAATGATACTTAGATAGCTGAACCTGTTAACCAGCTGCAGTTCCCAAAGAACTCTATTGCCATGCATGTGAGTTATTCAGAGGCTGGCCTCTAAGTTAATCCACTTCCAAGCCCAAAACTGAGCACCCAAAAAATGAACATTTAAAAAGAACGTTTCTGTCACATAGTCCACAATTGCATCGACCGTTAGCACCGCAGGCTTCCAGAGAGATTATAGGACCTGATTTAAGTGAGCACAGCTAGTACTGCTGTATCCATGCCACATAGTTTTAAGTCTACAGTGGTGTGTACTGAAGTGTGGAACTCCACAGCATCCCCAAGAGTAGATCTCATTAAGCATCTCACCAGGAACACTAAGAATGTAAGCTTACCTTTATACATAGCCAAGTGACTGGCATGGTGACAGTGAGAAAATATGGATGCAGGCCACTTTATGACTAGCAGAATCACCCAAAACTGTAAAAATCATTTTACGAATAGATTTGTTTGAACAGATATTAAAAAATATTACTGCCTCTATGTTCATGTTACTCATCATGCTTCTGGCTTCAGAAAATATTAAAAGTATTATGTGTGGCTGAAAATAATACGTTGTTATCATTGTTTTTATTGTTATCAGCTAACAAGAACTCTAAACACTTGGTTAATAGTTTAAGATTACCACAACATTTCTTTCCACCTACCTACCTATCTATCGTCTATCCGATTTCTGTCTCATTTTTAGCAGGTACTCATGGCAGTGGAGTGGCTGAGGCAGCTCTAGGGATTATTGCCCATTCAGTAATTCTATAAGCAGGAAGATAGTGGTCTGTTTTGTCTGGCATGTCTATTAAAAAGAAGGGACAAATTGAACAAAAGCCTCCTGCCAGCCTAGAGACTTCCATCATATCTTCTTAGCCAATTAAGACTATTCAATAAATGAGAAAGGAACTGAAAACTAAGACCTGTTTTTCAATTCTGAATGACCTAATAGGTGCAACTGATAACCTGCCTGTGACCTCATCTGTAAGAGAAAAAGCTACACAGCACATGCTTCCTCTTTCATGGAGGAGTCTTGGTAAAAAGATCAAAAGTGATCATGTTTCTATGTCTACTGACCAATTTACAGATAGACAGAAAACAGTGAGGGGTGATAAATGTCACAGTGACATATACAGTAAATGCCCCACCCAGAAAAAGTGTATAGAAAAATAGCACATTTCTATGAAAATGAATTCTGAAAATGAAAATTTAGTGGATGGTGGGTGATCTATAGACCCATGAGATACAACACACAAGAACAACGTTGGGAACTTCCGGTTCCTGATAAAACGCTTAGCCATTGATATATGAAAAATGTTATGTATTGGCAGTTTTAGACTCTAATTTAGGCATGTCTAGCAGTAAGAAAAATGAGATGAACATCACTGTTTGCCCATGTCCTGAGGATTTATTATTCTGATATGGCCTGGGGAAAGGGTGTGTGTTACTATACAGTAAGAAAACTGTATTTCCAAACAATCATCTTCTCAGGGTACATAATATTTTCCTGATGCTGTTTCCTTCCTTCCTCTCGCTTCCTACTGAGAGGAGTTTCAGAAGAGCCAACTGCTGTAGAGGTATTTTTATTCCAGCGCTGTTCAACAGAGTATTCAAAATCTCTTGATTCCATTCCAAAGAGGAAGGAAGTAAGCTTTGTGCTTTTCATAGACAAAAAAGAATGCAATAATGAGCCTTTGGTTTTGGAATGTACTCATATTCCTACCTTGGATGAATAAACTATTTCACTGATAATTGTTCAGTGACCCAGACAGCTTTTTTATTGTAATGTAAGAGAGCTACTGGCAGATATGCTTTTCATTTTTTCAGTGTCCAAACATTACATAAGGAAGAAGTCCTGTGTAGTACACCATATCTAGGATCTTTCTAGGGACTATGCTTTATTGATTTGCTTAGAAATGACTCTTGCTAATAATTCTGTAAATTTTACAGATTGGGAAAACTGGATGACCAAGGTACTGAGAATTGATCCAGGCCTCACTGTTTGCTCAGAAAATGGGCCATGAGATATACATATGGTATCTTTTATTTTTAGTATATACTTATTTGAATATGAGTCAGGTACCCTAACTATATATTTATGAAATTGACACAATATTGCAAATGTAAAAATGCAGTCTGTGGTGGTCTGGTTAGAATATCTCATATGGGAAAAGTGTAGGAGTCAGAAGGGATGGAGGGACACCAGGAGAACATGACACACCGGATCAACTGAGCAGCCCTCATATGGGCTCACAGAGACTCAAATGGCAATCACAGGGCCTACATGGGTCTGTACCAGGTCTTTTATATACATCTCAGCTGTTAACTTGCTGTCCTTGTGGGACTCCTAACAGTGGGGAACAGGTTTGTCGCTGATTCTTTTGCCAGATATTGAGACTCTTTTCCTCCCGTTGGGTTGCCTTGTTCAGCCTTGATATCAAGAGTTTCACCTTGTCTTATTATAGCTTGTTTTGTCCAGTCTGGCAGTTATTTTTTTGAAGACCTGCTCTTTTCTGAAGAGGAAACAGAGTGGGAGGGGGAACCTGGGGAAAAGGCATTGGTGGGGGAGGAGCTAGGAGGATCGGAGGGAGGGAAACTATGGATAAGATGTATTATTTGAGAGAAAAATCTATTTTCAGTTAAAAAAAAAAAGTCACACAAAATCCCTTATAAGGACAGTCTACAATGCTTCATTTTTCTGCTTTTTGAATTGACCCAGGCTTTCATAGCTTCCTGCTTTGTGCCCGTTCATTAGCTCCCATGCACCATGGGAGATACCTGAAATTGTAGAAGAATACTGGACACCATGGGAGAAGAACAGCCTGGAACTTCAAAGCACTCATAAAATAAATTCAAGTGACCCCAAGAGCAGTGCTATCTAATTTTTGACAGAAAATCTTGCATGAGGCTCACTATTCTATTGAGATGGCAATAACAAGGAACAGAAATTTAATGGGGCTGTTAGGAAGGAAATACATGAACTTTATGGAATGTAAACAAGCATAAAGATATTTGTGTGCCTGTGAACATTCTTTGAACTTCAACCATGATTCAACAAGTTGGCACATCCTGTGCCTATTAGTGACCCTTTCTTCCCAGCGATTCCTTTCCTTCTTTCTGCAAAGTGTATCTGATTAGGGCTATTGATAAGCATCCAACTTGTTATCAGGAGTGAGTGAAGCATTCTGTAAAGGATGAGGAAGCTCAAGGGCAATTTGGTCACATCACTCCATGTGCACTCCAAGGAAGCCATACCTAGAATGAATTATTTACTCTACTCCAAGTACTGTGGCATGGCCACCATCCTTAGTATAGAATATCCTATAGATTACCCTGCTATACCATATAAACCTCTTCATAGCCAAGCAATTCATTTAAATAAAGGGTGCTTCTTGACAAGTTGAGCATTTTTGATATTTCTCTTTATACAATTGGAAAGGTATAATTTCATTTCAGAGATTTCAGTTCCATTTCTGGGAAAATGGCGATGACTTATAGCTGATACATTATCCTCTAGAATGCTTTAAGTCAACAAGAAATGTAAGATGCTGTGTCTTCTGTATTCAGAATTTACCTACATAAAACCACAATGAAGATGGTGGGACTCTTTGTTAGTAAATCATATGATATAGTGCTTCTTTTAAATTTCTAAGACTAACTGGTTTTAAGATCTTTGTTCACAATGAAGAGATGTAGTTCCTAGAAGGTACCATAATAGTATATCAAACTGCAAGTAGAGGACATCATTTGACAATTTCGTATTGTCACTCAGATGAGTGAATCCAGCAGGTGAACAGTAGCAATACTAATTCTGACTAATGTGGTTCATCTTCATTCCATTTACACAATGCATGAAAATTATCCCTGCAATACAGAGGGTCTCTTTGGAAGCTTTTTTTAACACCGTAATGTACTAAGACAAAATCTGATTAAATGGTTCACCCAAAATACATTGGGCTGCTAATATCTTTAACATTAGGAACAGTGGTTTGTTTGGAGACTTCCCAGTCATTAAGAAACAAGGAACACCAAAGAATTTGCCGAGAATGAGGAAAGATATAATAGTAAAGGTAGAATGACTTCAAACCACCAGCTTCAAACATGTTGACAGATGAAACACCAAGCACTGAAATTGTTAGGGGTGATTTATTATTATTATTTGTTTTGTTTTGGTTTTGGGTAGGGTGTGTAAGTGTGTGCTGGAGTCGTTTCCTCTAAATTGAAGTATTCTCTCCTCAAGGGAAGTGGAGGCTTATAAAACTTAAGACGTTCCACGAAATCTAGGAGGTTTCTGAAGCTGAAGAGACAAGACTTGAATCATTACATGCTCTTAACCATTAGGACATTGTTCACCAAACACTACGAACTTTCTGCATTAAAGTATGGTCAGTACAGAAGTAGCAGTCAACACAGGGGAGTCCACTTACGACAGGGATGGAGTTGGCAATAGCACAGCCTGCCTTGTTACTGAATGGTATGCAGCAGTCCAAGCTTGTTCCAGGAAGCCCAACATGGGTGGGAAGATGGGGAGGGTTTGTCCATGATAAAGAGGAGGTGCATATTACAGAAAGTGAAATATGCAATGAATATCTCCTGTTTGCACTGCTCTTTAACACCTCACAAGAATCAACGTAGAGAGGAAATGTTTATGTTGGCTGAAAGTTCATGGCAATACATCTCATCATGGCAGAAAGCATAGCAATGGGTGAAGGATCCCACTAGTCACAATCTGTCTACATGAAGGAAGTGAAAAGTGTGCAAGACTGGGCTCTAACAATAAATAAGTTATAAAAGATAAACAATAAGAACAGAAAAAGGGAGTAAGAATTGTGCTAGCTGTTTAACCTCATGGCCACCAGTAGGGATGCATTTTCTCTGGAAAAGCCCCCAAAGTTTCCAAATTTTCCCAAGCAACCAGCTTGTGACAGATTGTTCATAGCACAACTTCTCACCCAACATTGTTATTGTGATTGAATAATTTTCCCAAGTGATGGGACTTTCCCATTGGACTTTACTGAATTTTTAACTATTTGCAACTTCTAAATTGCAAATTTGAACTTGATTATAGTAGATAGTAGAAAGTCCCGGGTACCTTGCCCACTCTTTGTAAAAAGGTCTCTCTATGAAAGCAGCTTGCTAACCCTGGAGTATCTTACATATCTGGAAAAAAACATTAGACGAGTAGTAAAGAAAGCAATTAAAGAAATTAATGAAACCACGTGTCATGAACACACCCAAAAGCCATGAAATTATTGTATTTGGGGGAAATTACTTCTTTGGTTTGAATAGAAGTTCTATCTGGAATGAAGAGACATGTATACTGAGATAAAAATGTGTACAGTAGGATAAAAGTCTATCCTGGACTATCCCAGAACTCACACTGTAACTGAATTGACAGCCATCCTCCTGCCTGAGCTTCTTAAGTCATCACATAGAAGGAATGAGACACAGTATCTGGAAACAAAGAAGTAACATTTTATTTTGATTATTTTTTATGGAGATAGTTCCATCATGACTAGCGTTTTTGGAGGCTCGGTTCATATCTATAGGAATTTTGACTTAAGGTTGTTCACTATAGTAAATAGTAACTGAATTGCATTTTAAAAAAAGAGCTTTTAAATTGTTTTTAAAATTGTGTGTGTGTGTGTGTGTGTGTGTGTGTGTGTGTGTGTGTAGTGTGTTCATCTGTGTGGCTTTTAATATACCATATGTGTTCACAGAAGCCAGAAGACCATATTCAATTCTCTGGAACTGGTCATCTAAGCAATTATGTGCTAGCAGACATGAATGTGGGGTGCCAAATCCAGGTCTACGGAGCTATCTCTGCAGGCCTCAAATCATAGGTTTTTAAAATCATCCTCTGTATTCTGAAGACCACTCATTGAGAATTGGGCCATCAGGTTTATGATCAAAAAGTGAAATTAAAACACCATTTCAACAAAAGAAAAAAGCATTACTGTTGCTTTATACACCAGTCATGGCCTTCAATATTTGTTCCTCATTTGTGGCCTATGAATAAAGAATTTATCATTAAAGCTTCTCACAGAATTGGTAACATACTTTGTTACAGGCCACTTAATTTGTGTATCTTACCCAGTAACACGTTTTGCATAAGGAATAAACACTAACTCACAGCTATGCTTGATAAGTGACTAGGCATTGTACATTTTATGTAAGTAGACCACATCTAATTCAGACTGCTTTTAATAGCTTATATTTTTCCCCCAACAGCTGCTGCATGCAGTAGAGATAATTCTGAACTAGACCACAAGTGTTTATGTAAAAACTCCAGCACAGGGTATATTATCTAACATAATTACACATTTGAAAGATGCAAATGTGCAACCCGAAACCCTGAACATCCTATGAAATGTACTCCAATTAACTAATTCCCTGTATTTCTTGGCCATTGTTAGAGATACCACTTTTTGGTTAATAACCCTGATAGGATTGTGTGTGTGTGTGTGTGTGTGTGTGTGTGTGTGTGTGTGTGTGTGTGTGTGTGTGCGCGCGCGCGCGCACGCACCATGACACAACAGCTATGAGATATTTTCTGCTTGCTGTCCCATGGGTTTATCCATTTAAGAAAAACCACAGCTTTTACCTCAAAGAGGATAAGACAGTTTATTATTGCACAAAATATGAGTGATCACAACCTAAGAACGCAGATTTAGATCACCTCAAACTACATGGTTCAATGAGGTAGCAATTTCATGAAACTTTTATAGCAACAGAGCAAAAAACCTGCAAATCAAGACACTTTTCAAATACATTGGTGGTCATATCAGGTAGGCAGATTATAGTGAGATAGGGAATTCTGCCATATGCCTTAGATGCTATCTGACGACAGGATTAGCCCTTTCAGTTTCAGAAATTTGGGGTTTTGTTAAGTTAATACATACCAAAACTTGTTCTCTGTTAGTCAGGGTATTATCTTTTAGTTACAGGATATTAGGTCCCACACATAACAGGGCAAGATAAATTGCAATTATTTGGACTTGCAAAAATCTAACCCTTTTCCATCACAGAGGTTCTGATCAATCATCTATTTGTTCCTTGCAGACATAGTATCCATTCAGGCATTCTCACATCCCCTAGGAGCTGCAAAGACACAATTCTTTCTTATTAGTTAATTACAGCGAAAAAAGTGACAATAGGATTCTTAACTATTTTAATAGTGTTTAAACTGATAAGATCTTATTACCTTATAGAAAAATTATTCTTGCTCTACTGTGACCTGTCTATCTACAAATCTTATACGCTCTGCTTGTGTCACTTGTGCAAGTCATACTTTATATTTGGATTTGTGAATTAATAGCATTTCACTCAGCTTCAGAGATGTGTGGTATTACACAGACTTCGCAATAGCTTCTTCAACCACTTTTTAGCTCACAAACTATTGTTACTTTTTTCTCAAAATCAGCACCCAGTTTCCACCATGAGTCTTTCAGTTAGACAGGACACACTGAATGACTATTTTGTCTCATATTCTGGGAAAATGTTGAGACATATTGTAGTTTTACATTTGTTCTTCAAAACTTCCTAGATTTGTTCCTTGCCTTACAGCTCTGTTTGCAAAATTTCTCTATTATATTTGTAGCTTTGTAAGCCTACGAGGACTGGACAACTCTAACTCTACCTACAATGCTCAAACAGGATTCTGTCATTATTCATCTTGGTGCTCTGAGTTGCCTACTGCTGTTGAATGATAGTTTGTTGCAAAATCACTGGCATACACTTTTTTTTTATTTGTCTAAAGTAGCTCTTGTTTCTACCACTGATGTGGGAGACAAAAGAAGGCACCACTAGTAGCAAACGATTTCCTTTGGCTATCACAAGCATAGGAGAATCAACTCTTTCCCCCCCTCCACACACACACAGTGTGCTGGCATCATTGAAAATTTGACCAATGTGCAAAAGAAGTGTTGTAGAGACTAATATCAATAAAAACTAACAAAAGCATTAACTTTTAGAATTTACTAAATGCTTAAAAATGTTATTAACATAGGTTTTGAATTTGAAGATTCAGCCATGTGTGGATAAAAGAAAATAATGTCCATATTAAAATGTATACACATTGTTCTTATCAGTGTGCACTAAATAATATGATATAGCACCATTTTTTAGACATTGAAATGATGACCTAAATATATAGGCGAAGAGGCAAAGATTGTAACTGTTTATTTGAGATTGTAGCATGTGTAGATTTTGGATTCCAAGAGTTCCTGGAATGAGCCGTTCACGGATCACAAGGCTCACTCGGCTCACTCGGCTCACTGGGCTCACTGTGTTTAGTGGAAATTACTTCATAAATGTAAGAAGCAGAAAAAGGACAGGATGACACCACTGGTCTCTACTCTTTACCTTGTGCTTTTTAAAGGCAGTGAAGAGACCATGATGAACTCATTTGGGCCTTGAATTACACTTCCTACTACTGACCCCATGACATAGTTCGGTACATTAAATAGAAAAGTTGTCTTCTTAGTACTTTAGCGAAACCCTCTGAGCAGTATTCCTCCCTAGTAATTATCTATAATTGTGTCTCCCTGTGTGTTAAGTCATTTTCTTCAAACTCTACCAAAATCTAAAATCTATGCTAAGGTACTTACTTCTATGATCCTCTCTCTGTCTCTCTCTTTATTTCTCTTTCTGTCTCTATCTTTCTGTCTCTGGGCTAGAAGAACTTTAAAAAAAGTCAATATTCAGTAATGATTTGGTTTACTGGGCTGATTCAGCATCTACAACATAGTTGCTTTTATTAAATATTTATTGGGAAAATATTGATCCATACATATTCTAACATTCTAGAAACAGTTTGACAGTACTCTGAATATTGTTTTCTACAACACTTTAGTAAGCTATTGCTGATATTATTTACTAATAACTTTATCAAATATGATTTTAATCCAAATTTTTTTAATATTGACTTCTAATTAAAACTTCAAAGCTAAGCCAAAGGAAAAGCTTTAGAGTATAGGAGAAAGGTACTAAGTAAATTGTACTAATGTGTACTTGGTGATGATGGTATTATGAAAGAACCTGAATTAAATCTCAGTCTACAAAGGTCATTATATTATGGTGTAAACTTCAGAATGTTCATAGCTGGTTGAGAGACAAATTCCTGCCTTACAAAATGGCATATCATTACAGGTATAGGAAAGTGAGTCAAGAAATGAGGTAAAATAATGCCACAGTGATAGCTTCACATTCCCTACAACGGGAAGGACACAGTGCATTGGTTTGTTAATAAAAGGATGAATAAATAGATAATGAAAGTTAGTCAGTCAAACTTTCATATTTCTATCAATTCTGTGTATAATTTTACCAGGAACTTCTCAGCAACTCTAACCACAGAAACCAAGAATGTATCTTAATAAGCAGATGTGTTGTAATGGGGTGCTCTGCATTCAGGACTTCCTGAAAGAATATCAAATTTCCCTCTCTTCCGTGGACATGGGCACAAGCTCATAGGGGATCTGGTTTTAGTTAGTCATTCTCATCTATGAACCTTTGTTCAGTTTTGAACCCTGTCCTCATTTCTGCTCAAACCCACACTTAAGAGATTTCTTATATGGGTTTCTTTTTTTATTGGCTAGTTTTTATTATCCATGTATTAAATCTTTTGCTCTTCCCTGAGTATTTATTAATGTCTTCTGTGTGTCAGACACATATTCAAGCTCTTGGGGTCCAGATTTTTGAATAAAGAAAACCACAAACAAAGCAAAGCAAAGCAAGTCCCTGTCTTTATAGAGCTCACATTCTTGTGGAAATACCTCACTCCTGACTGCGTTCAAAAGCCTGAAACTAAATGGCAATGCAACTCTCTCTCTCCCGCCTCTCTCTCTGTTTCTCAACGAAACTCAGCTTTTAATTGAGTCTTTGAAATCCAGATGCAATTATTTCTATTCCTTTTATACTTCATGAGGATCTCTGTACAATCTTGCTGCTCTTGTACAATCTCATGCTTGTGTTGGTGAGTAGTTGGGAAAATATAATTTCCAGATTGATTGGGCATTTTCGCTTCTACTGAATTCCTGTCATAAACCTTACTTTAGGTGATTTTTCTCATTCTTGGCCACGGTGTGTGAACCTAAATATTAGTGTAGCTTCTTTATAGTAAGCTCTTCAGTCCTGCTCATTACAGCCCGTGATATGTAAATGAGTGTGTGTATATGTGGGAGTGGGGGACAGTGTGAGTAGGTTGGCCCGGCATAATTAAACAAAACACAATGGGCCGTAGCAATTCTACAATTGCTGTTTAGCATCTCACTTTTTACTCTTTCAAGACTGTAATTTTGCTTTCAGTTTTTTCAGTCCTTCACTATCTGTGGAAAAGACCATGTCTAAAGGGCTGTGTTAATGAACCCGCAGATGAATCTAACATCTACCATTCTGTGCTTCAGTTTTGACACCCTCTTTTTTTTTTTTTTTTTTTGTTATTAGTGGCCTATGTCTTTGCTTCTTCATGTATCCTCAGTAGCATACAAAGTCCCAAACGTCTGAACTAGTTTGTTCTTATCTCGGGTATGTTAAAAAACTGCAGGGCTTAGATCATGGGGTAGCATGGTACCAGCTTGTTACCCTACTTATGTTTAAGATGTGATCTATGTGTAGTTCATATAATATAAATTACTGGGAAAAATAATTCCTAAAAATAGAATATATAAAATTAGATCAACTTAAATTTTTAGTTTGTACAAGTAGTCTATTGTATCTGTCAGTTGTCCCTACCCACAGTAATGTTCTTGAGGGAGTGTAACTCATGTAGGAAAGATATTTATTTGTCTCACAGACCTGAAGGCTGGAATTTAAAGCTGTAGGGTTTTTTTTTTTTTTTTTTTTTTTTTTTTTATCCTTTACTGTTGTTATCATTGCTGTTGTGTCCTGGCAGGGTCTCTTAGTTGCTGGAATCAAATCAATAATTTGTGTGAGATGGGTGTCAAAGTGGGGCAGAAAACCAAGAGAAAGGGAGAGGGCCAACTTGCTCTTTCAGTTCAACAGTCACTAAGTATAGCTAAGTCATTCCACAGCAATAGACTTGATTATTAGGAAGGTCAGTGTCCCTAATCATCAAGTTACCCCCACCTTGCTCTACCTTCCAAATGTAGAGTACTTCTCTATGATGCCAACCAATGACCAAGTTTCTACCAAGTGAATCTTTGGGGAGTAGAAGGAATCCATGTGACAGGAAGTACTTGCTTGTATGAAGCTGCACTGTTTGGTCATGGATCTTGTGCTTCATGAGCAGTGGGATAGTAACAGACAGAGATGGTGCCTTTACTCTATGCCCATTACAGAAGTCATTTGCAATCCTCTGGGTTAGAAGCAAAGCATCAATCCTTTTGACAATGCAATATGATACCATTCATCAGTGTCCTGGGATGCAAGGGGGTCCATGGCCACAGACTAAACACAGCTTCATTGCAGGATTGCCTCTCCTGAATTTTAACCATAGAAATGAATCATTACTCCTGAATGGGATTCATTTTACTCTTAATAAAATTCATTTACTGTTCACCAAACCCAAGAAATTTCAGGTAAGCCAAAAGAGTAAATTTATCCACAATGGGAAAACAGTGAGATATATAAAATATAAATGAGAGAAAGCTATTGAAAGAGCCGCAGAAAGACAGAGGGAGACGATGGCCAAGGATGGTGGCCTTGAAGGAAAGAAATTCAGTTGATTGCTGGATCTCCAGACATCTACCCTACAACTGTAAGAAAATAAACTAGTTTGAAAATCACCTGCCTGTGACCATACAGTGTGAACTATAGAAATGGAAAATAACGAGAGATTGACTAGGTCCCAATGCCTTTATGATGCTTGTCAGACCCATCCTCAGTGATTTTGCTATGAGATAGCGCAAGAACATCTTCAGTTTCTTCTTTTTTTCCGTGCAAGCCTCACTTTCACATTTCCATGCCTCCTCTGTTGAGGAATTATTTTAATGCAGAATGGAGGACTAGCCTCATTACCACCGTAGGGTTTTGACACCACTAATTTCCCAGTGACTCTAAACGAATCTCCTCCAAATGTTGACCTTCTTTGTATGTATCAATCCATGAAGCCAGTTCATAACTTATTGACTGGTTACCAAGAGTAAATACAAGATTATAAATACATAGCAAGCACTTAACATCTTGATCTAGCATATTCTGAGTGGTATGATAGCCTACTTGTTACTGGTTGAGAAATGTCCATATTGGTATCCACAGTGGCTGCTCTAGTTTACACCCACAAGCAGTGAATACTTTTCTCTGTTTCCCAGCATCTTCTCCAAGATTTATTGTCATTTGATTTCTTTATTTTATCCATTCACACTTTCATTTGCTTTTCACTGATTGGTACCAATAGTGGGCATGATTAGAGATACCCACTGACCATTTTTATTTCTTGCAATTGAAGTTTGGTTCTTTTCCTGACCCACTTACTGATTGGGTGGTGATTTTGGTTTTTCACTTTTGTGGTTCTTTGTATATTTGAGATCTCATCCTCCTATCTGAGGCATAGCTGGACAATATTTTCTCTTATTGAAGAAACTGGCTGTTCATTCTGCTGATAGTTTGCTTTGTTTGGCAGAAATGTTTTAATTTCATGTGGTCCAATTTGTTGATACTTGGGGCTAGTTCCTGTACTACTGGAGAGGAGGTAATTTCTTAACTACAACTAAGTAAATTAGATATTTGACATAACCTGACCTTACTGTTACTTTCATCTGAGCTTTTTGATGAGAATTTAAAAAACACACTTTGCCTATTCATCGACTATTTCCATTTATTATTGATCAAACAGAATATTCCTGTCTTTTATTCATTTTTTCTTTCATGTACTTACAACATCATAGTAATTGGTAAGAGGGTGGTCTACACATCACAAATGTTAATCTGTTGTCACTTAGTTTTTTCATTTGTAGTTTATTTATCTCTTTTGTGATACTGGATTATTATATATTCCAATACTCTTTTTGTACTGATGGGTTAATCCATATCCTTTATGTATGTCATAAGTACAAATTGGTAGGACTTTGAAAATTAAACACAAATGAAAAAAATGAAGGAAATAAATCCAATCAACAAATAACATTCATTCAATAGAGACCAATCATTTTATAGCATATCTTTTGAAAGTTGGTTAATAATTTATATCCAGATGGAATTTGTCAAAAGATAGGAAAAATACAAATTCCAATTCAATTTCTTATTGAAGCTCAATATACACTTAAATAGTTTGACTATGCCTTGAATTTGTTAAATGGGTTAATTGAGTTATGTGGTTTGAAACAGTAGAGTTCCCAGACATTTGTCTCTAGAGAACGTTGAACTTATTGAGGCCTTTCACCAAAGGTTAAAGGGTAATGGCTCCTGGGATCAATTAGTAAGCTACCTAATTAGATTTGATTAATCAGCTCTGAACCATGTCTTTCTCCTGGAGAAGTGAGACCTGTTTAGCATAAGAACTCTGCTAACTAACATGGTCATGTCTGTGGTAAAGTAAAAATGATAACGTTGGTTGGTCATATACAAGAAATTTGTCCTATGAGGAACGTGGAACAGAGACAGCAGCTTGGATGAAGTATGGAATACATTATTATGTAATTTCCCCCTTCCCTTTCCTCCTTATAACCCCTATCTTATCCTCCACTTTCTCTCAAGTTCATGGTCTCTTTATGTAGTTGTTTATATAATATAAATTCAGCTTGCTGATTCCTTTAGAGTTGCTTGTATGTGTATGACTACAATGCTGACTGCTTAGTACTGGATAATCAACTAGGGGCTCATTTTGGTGAACACTAATTTCCTCTCTTTGAGCACTTAGTTGTATAGGAATGGGGGCATGTGTCATTCTCCCCTTTAACATTATCATGTCTATTACTGTTGCTGCTATTCAGTTCTTGTTTAGGCAGACATACTGTTGAGGTATCATGGGTGTTTTAATAAACATTCTACTGATGAGATAAAACACTGCAACCAAAAGCAACTTGGGGAGAAAAGGACTCACTTCATCTTACATCTTGTCTGTCATCCAGGCAAGTCAGGGAAAGAACTCAAGGTAGGAAGCTGGAGACACAATCTGATAAGAAGGTCATGGAAGAGTGTAGCTGACTGGCTTGTTATTCCTGTCTTGCTCAGATTTCTTCCTTACATAACCCAGGACCACCTGCCTGCCACAAGTGAACTCTTCCACACCACTCAGCAGTCACAATGCCACACAGGCAAATACTGTGAATGTTTTCTCAGTTAAGAATCTATCTTCCTTTTGTTACACGCCTAACAGTGGAATTGCTGGATGTTGTGGTAGACTAATTGCCATTTTCCTGAGGAACCACCATACTGATTTCTAAAGGGGTTGTATGAGTTTGCACTCCCACCAACAGTGGAGGAGTGTTCCCCTTTCTCCATGTCCGCTCGAGTATAAACTGTCTTTGGTGATTTTGATTTTAGCCATTCTGACAGGAGTAAGGCAGTATCTCAGAGTTGTTTTGATTTATTTGCATTACCCTGATGGCTAAGTATTTTGAGCACTTTCTTCAATGTCTTTCATACAAGGACATCCGTTCAACTATGTTCAAAGCACCATTGTTTGTAATAGCCACAACAACCTAGATGCCCCTCAACTGAAGATTGGATAAAGAAAATATACATTGTGCATTTACACAATGGAGTACTACTCAGTGGGGAAAAAAACCAATGGAATCTTGAAATTCACAGACAAATGGATGGAACTGAGTGAGATAACCCAATCACAAACAGTCAAACATGGTATGTACTCACTCATATATGGATTTTAGACATAGAGCAAAGGATCACCAGCCTATAATCCACATTGCCAGAGAAGCTAGGAAACAAGGAGGGCCCTAAGTGAGGCCCACATGGCCACCCAGAGAAGGGGAAAGGGACAGGATCTGAACAAATTGGGAGTGTGGATGGAGGGAAGAAGGAGAAATGGACAAGGAGAAGAGGAGGAAGGAGGAGGACATAGAGGAAGAGGAATATTGAGTGAAGGTAAGAGTAGAGGAGAGAAACGAAAGTTTACTAGCTCAATGGATGACATTTCCCTGTCACTCCTAGGAGACAAAACAACTTCACAGCAGGCAGCCAAGAGCAATAACAGTATATGGTTTAAATATTGCCTTGGATGCTTCTGAGCAGCAAATAAAAAGGAGAGTCCTTTGATGCCCCTGTTTGTGGGTTTTATTGGATACATTAACAGATATGCTAACATGGGAAGGGGAGATTTCATAGGGCCCTACCACCATCAGTCAGAAACTGCGTGCAACCAAGGAGTGCTGAGAGTGGGAAAATCAGTGCTCTGAGGGGTGTGATTCTCAACTGGCGACCTATTCCAAGTGGTCGTCCCTGGAATCGAGTGTGTGTGTGTGTGTGTGTGTGTGTGTGTGTGTGTGTGTGTGTGTGTGTGGAATAATATCTAATGGGAAAGACTGATTTGAGAGAGACCAAGGGATCTTACATGAGAAGAGTTGGAGAGAAGAAAGGGGAAAAGTAAAAGGATGGAATTACATTAAATTAAAAGCAGCAAAAACAAAGGAGGCAAAAATAAAGCAAAGCAAAACAAAGCATATATATATATATATACACATGCATACATATATATATATAATATATATATATATATGTGTGTGTATGTATATGTATGGACCTAATTCCATTTCATGCATCTTGCTTGCTAGGGACACCGATATGACAGGATACAGTTTATTTCCTTGTGCTCAAAAACAAAAAAAAAATTACAAAATAGTATGTAAGTCAGAATGGAGCCCATGATGGCAACAGCATTAGAAGAGGTATAATAGCATGGTGGGCAAACACAGATGTAAAAGATACCATCTGTCAGGGAGACATCTGTTGTTTTTTGCCTGCCCAGTTTCTCTTTCCTTTTCTGGTAATTACGCTCTGATTTCCTTTTTGGAAACCCACGCCTCTTTCAGTTTCAATCTCACATGTGTTGAATGTCCTTACCCAAGCTTTTTGCTGGGCATATCATCTGAATTGGGTCAAGGAGTTCATAATAAGATTATTCTGAGCACCGGGAAATTCACTCACACACTTTCAGTCTTTCTCTCCTACCTAACTACTCCTCCAACTCCAGGCATTACTGTAGTGAACTGGCGCAAGTCTATGGATATGGTGGCAGCCTGTGCTATCACTGTGCTTAAAGGCCTAGCAATGCGGTATGACTTCCTCAGTGGAAAGCCAAGGATAAAGAGGTAGAGAAAGACACTATGACTACTCGTCTGCACCCTTGGATCTAGCCATGAGAAAAGCCAAAGTCTGCTTAAGTACATTTAGTTGTGTTAGCTAGAAAGGTACTTTTTATTTAATCCTTTTAAATTTTTCCTACAGTGTTTTAACAAAAAGATTCGTGATTTATGCACAAATAAAATAATTATCTTGAGTAATACATGCACATCAGTGTTACAGAATAGAGTCGCTACCCATCTCATCGCTCCCACAGTTGACAACAGCATCTGCATCAGCAGCATCAAATCTTTGCTCCTTGCTCATAAAACGTTATTCTGTTCCAGGGTATCTCAGTTCTCACTCCAAGTTTCAATTGGCCATGTACTTTAGCTACCTGTCTCTCTCACAGTTAACCTCAGAAGGGAGGAGGAAAAAGGGCAGTGATGAGTCACACTGAAACTGTCTAGATTACCTCTGCCAAACAATATGGCTGAATAATCTGTGTGAAGACTGCCTGTAGAAATACTAAATGGCTCTGCACAATTCTGAGAAATAATACGTATCTTCAGTTCTAAAAAAAAAGAGAGAGAGATTCTGGGGGTGTTTTGCTATGTTGAAGATACACCTATATGCTTTTTATATGTTTTTGTAATGTGCTATGCTCAGAGGAAAACGTTCTCCATCGTGGGATAATCTATCAGATATCCATAGATTTTAATAGAAAAGACTATATAAAACTTTATATTTTACTTAATTTTATTCTTTTCTAATGTATACTACTTAATTTCTTTCAAATCAAGTAATTTTCTAACCCTCATTGGGATTTGTTATCTATGGCCATTACATCAAATAGTTCTAAGTAAAATTCATAGCTCATTTGAGGGAATGTGTGCTTGCAATAAATAAATTGTTCCGATGTGTACTTGTCAGGAAAGATTTTCAAGTGTTTAAAAACCAAAAGTCATTCCTATTTAAACCAGTGGACATGTTATATGTGTTCAGAAAATCCTGTATTGATCAGAAGTGCTATTTGATAAATGTACCAGGTTTTATAAATACTTGCAAGATGTGGTAAAACTGTCAGAAAAGAAAAGAAGCTAAAAGTTTGGAGATTTTTATAGTGCTGGAAATATTACGTATGCGATTTATTTTTCATCCACAAATGTTATGAGGTATGCATTATGTAAAAATTTAGTTTAATTGAATTAATTATTATATTAGTTGGTGTTCTTCAGGGAAACTCCAAGTCAGACTTCAGAAAATGGTAGATAGAGGGAAACATAGAGAAATGATATGGAGGTATTATAGACAGAGAGATGACCTCTGCAAGAACTTGACTTAGGAATTAAATCACTTGATCACAGAGACTGAGAAGATCTATTCGAGTCACAGATCCATGGTGGAAAGATGAAAGGACTTGTTAAAGTGGTCTCCTGTAAGTATGGGGAAACATCATGGGTGCACATTAATACCCGTAACATAGAACAATTTTTAAAGGCTCAACACTTGCAGGAATGAATGTAATGACTTGGAATGAGGGAAGGCTCAAGACAGGCCTGCAGTGGGAGTTCTGGGGTGTAAGCTGTGGAAGTTTCAGAGTTTAAGCACTGAAAGAAAACGAAGTCTGGAGTTTATGTCCATAGAAGATGGATACTTTGCCTCCAAAATGAAAAAGAATTGTTCCTTCTTTCTTCTGTACCACGCTCTGGCAGTGGATTGACACCTGTCTGCTTTGGCTCTTTCTCAGTGCAGTGATTCAGATTTCAGGGTTTCTCAGTCTCTACCACCAAAACACAGAGAAGTTATCCTTGACCCAGTGGTTTTTTTTTTTTTTTTTACCAGCTCTCAGCATTCCTTGACTGACCAAGTTGACATCTAAATGTATCCATTCTGAAGATATGAAATAATCAGCTTGTGTGTAAATGGGACAAGTTTAACACACACTTTCTCCAGTTGTACAACAGTGTATAATACAGACTAAGGCTCCTACATTAAAATCAAAAGAATAAGTGTCTCACATGTAAGAAATATGGTTATTTTATAGTCCAAATTCTATCTAGTTACATGATCTTGTAATCATGTTTCTCATAAGACAAGTAAACTGAAAAGTGTACTCAGTTTATTTTTAGGTCCAAGGTAGACCATATAATACTCTAAAATAACTGTGGATGAGAAATTTTAGAAAGTACTAGAAAATTCCAACTTATTTCTTTATCCCCAATAGAAACGCATAATTGGCCTGCATCCCCCCTCCACGGGGAAATGTAATTATCCTGTTTTAAAGCAACATGGCATAATTGCTCAGTAGTTCCCTAACAAATGTGATCAGAAGAAAAGGACTATATAGAGTCAACATACATCTTTGCAAAGGTGTTTGCTACCTTGAGTAAGTTATGCTTCCAGAAGGATAGGAGGACTCATAATGCATCACAGGGCAGTCGAGCTTGGTGATGCTTTTCAGATGCTTCTATCTGGTGCAATGAGATATTTACCCATGCTTTATTATTATAACATTGCACATTATGAGTACATGTGAGAAGAAATAGGCAAATCCTTTCCTTAACACACAGGGTACTGGCCATAGATTGCTTTCACCTGTGTCGCAGCAGTTACCTTCCTCTTTATTGTAACATTTTCATTCTGTGGTTTACTTGGTTGTTTTATTCTGTGAGGCAGAGTGTTGATCCTCATCCAAGGCTGTCTGGATACTCACTATGTAGAACGAGCCAACCTCAAACACATGGGAACCCTACTTAACATTCTCAATGTTGAAATAATAGGCATAAGCCTTCATGTCTGGTTTCTTACTTGATTTTGAAGTATAGCATGTTGAACTGACTGTTTTTTTTTTGGGGGGGGGGGCGGGAGATGAGAACAAATGCCTGTTCATCCCAGATAAGGTATCCATGACAGAACAAAACTACAGTTTGGTGAACCAATGATTTTAACCAGTGTTACTTAGGAAGAACATCCATGAGGGGTTACCTATTGGAACATGAGCAACTTATAAATAGCTACAGCATGTAATAAAGCCTTTGCCTTTCAGTAATTGTTAGCTGGTTACATAACTTTTGGGAGGGACAAGGTGTTGTGCTTTTGTATTCTCCAACCCTTCTCCCCATCGAATCTCTGCTATGCTGTTTTATGAGATACAGCTGAGCATCTCTTGGGTTGTCACATACTCTTCATTATCCCTTCATCCTGCACACGGGTTACTTGTGGGCCCACTCTTTTGAGGGTCTGTTCTAACACATCTGCTCTGACTCCAGTACAACAACATCCATGCTGCAATCAGACTATAATAATGTTCTACATTATGGAAGCAGAGTCAAGTGGAAGTGAGGTTTGGTTTAAATCTTTCCTCTTCTTACGGCAGACTCAGCTTTGACACACACAGCATGTGCCTTAGTGAGATGGGGTTCAGCATTCTCTCAGTTATGAGCATCAGAAACCCACCATACGTACATATAGAATGTGAGCAGTGGGCTTTCATAAAGTATGTGCTGAAAAAAATAGCAAGCACCGTACCTTTTTTAATGAGATCTCTGATTGTGGCCATTTCTCTTTCTCTTTGTTTTGAGGCTAGAAACCAGGAAGTCTTTCCTGGAGAGAAACTTCACTAGGCAAATTGTTGCAGCAGTAACTTTTAAATACATCAACAAAGTAGAGCACAGGGCTGATTGTATTGCATTAGTCTTCAATACAATTAGGCATAATACTAAATCAGAGCAAACCACATTTCTGAATTTATCTATAGGGTAATGAATTTTATCTGCACGGTGGGGGAACAGTTCATACTTTTCTGTAAAGTACAATATGCCAGTGATTGGATTTTCTCTATCCTTATGTAATATTTCTTTATTATCTGGTAAATCTTTCTTTTTTAGAGTCATGCTAGGTCTGGTAGGAGTCTTCATCATCCCATTGTCTAAGTTTTTAATTTCATAAAGCATGCTTCTGAGTATAGGGAAGCTGAGATAATTCCCCAGAAATTCAAGGTAGACAGCAATAAAACCAGAGTTGGGATGTGTAGGAAGTCCAACTTAGTGTAAGTGCCTCCCTTCCTACCATCTCTTTACTAAGAACAGGTCCTGATCTTGGAGATGATGCAAAGAGTATCTGGCACTTTTTACTGTTCCCTCTACAAGTTACTTCAAGGTTATGAGGGAAGAAGTCTACCCAGCCTTGCATTATCTACCTTCAGTAACCATAAATGTGTGATCTCTGTTGCCAGAATTTAACCACTAAGAGAAAAATTAGCATGTGGGATCTCATGTGGTTAACAAAGATGGGAATAAATAGATAAGGGCTACCTGGTGTCCATCTTAGGTATGAAGATTTCTCCTACTAGTTAAGAAGTCCTAATAGGCTGTCCTAAATATTTGCTGTTTAATGATGCCACAGTTGTTGTTCTTGGAGAAATGGGAATTTCCATTCTTTTGAGACAGGGTAAAGTATGCCAGACTGGCTTTGAACTCTATAATTACAAACATCTGATTCTTTCATCTCTACCTATTGAGTTCTGGGATCACAGGTATATATGACCACACATGGTCTATGCAATGCTAGGTATCAAACCTACAATTTCACATACTAGGCAAGCACTCTATGGGCTGACCCATATCTGCAGCCCCAGACATAGAAATTAATATTTATGAAATTGACAGTCAACTTACATGAATTCAGATTGGACCTCATGCTGGATGGATTTTATGTCAACTTGATAAAGCCTAGACTCATCTGAGAGGAGGGAACCTAATTTGAGAAATACCATCCTAGGACTGGACTATACATATGCAAGCTTGTAGGGCATTTTATTAATTAGTAATGGATTGAGGAAGGCCCAAGACATTGGACCTGGTGCCATCCCGGGCTGATGGTCATGGATTCTATAAGAAAGTACACTGAACCATACATAAATAGCAAGCAAGTAAGAACTCCTTCATGGTCTCTGTGTAAGCTCCTATCTCCCTCTTTCTGGCCTATTTGCTCTCCTACCAAGACTTCCTTCCGTGATTGACTGTGGTGTGGAATTGTAAGAAAAATAAACCTTTTATTCCCTAAGTTTCTTATGTATTAGAGTTAAAATGTTTGTCTAGCTGACACAAGACTTTGGATTCCATCTCTAAGAACACACACAGACACACACACACACACACACCCACCACCACCACCACCACCACCACCACAACCAACAACAACAACAACTATGAAAACTAAGCTTTTGTTACAGTGACAACTGTGTGAGTGACTGAATTGAATTTCTGACTTGTTCCAATTCTGTTGATCTTTCAGTACAGGCTGTCGGAAGGCCAGAAGTTCCTTATTAATGGGGTACCATAGGTGTTTAAGATACTGCCCAAGTAATGACAAGGTCACCTCCAACTTCATTTCAGGTCATCTGCATGCTAAGTGACACCCATCCAATGCTGGTAGGTGCCATGAAGAAATTGTGACCACCTGTTGTTTAAACAGTGCCACTGGACAGCCTGGGCTCTCTTTATACTGTTTCAGAGTTTGCATGAACAGTTTTGCATTCAGTTTTTGCTTCCTAAGTTTCTAAAAATGGTTACAGTAATTACCAGTTTGCTCCTTGCTTCTTTTCACTTCCATCCCCCAGTTCTCCTACTGGTATCCATTACCTTTCTGATCTGTATCTTCTCTAGTGTTAGAAGCATAAACAGTCTTGGAAGCTACAAAGGAACTTCTCTATCTAGGCACACCTACAGGTAGAACAATGTTCCCAGTTGTCAACACTTGCAGTTACAGTGTTATGCAAAGTGAGGGACGGTTTTATCTCTTGTGGGTAACATTTATATCTGGTGTGGCCTTATGATCAACTTACCAGCCAAAGTTGGATAAATCCATTCTCCTCTGGAGGTATACCAGGATTTTCCATTTATGCTATGGGCAACCTAATTTGGAAACTTACTCTTAGTAATTGGCATTTTTTATTCCTTGTCCTTATGTCTGTCTCTCTTAACTTCTTAGGGCATTGGCATAGTTATTAGAAATGAGGGAACTGTGGGTTTCTACAATTCTGCTTCATTCCTTGTTCCTAGACTGTATCCATTAATTTTGGTATCATCTATTTAATAATATTTCTCAGGGACTCTTACAGTTAAAATAATTTTTTTCTAGAACACTTATACAAATATGTAATATTAAGCTTCATGACTTACTGTGGCTAATCTAGGACAGCCGTATGGCTGGCATATTGAAAGCAAGGAGAGCACATAGCACACACACTCCTGGGTTCCTGCCCGAATAATTCACAGAATGTTCCACAGGATTTTGTTAAGTGGGGTCAGGGTCTCCAGGGTCTTGTCACAAGGAGAGCCATTTGTAATATTCCCAGTACTTGTTTCTCAAAGAAGTCACATGGGCCCTGCCAACCCACTATCATTATAGTTGATAATCTATCATAGCAGTTATTAGGGAGAATCATAAAAGAAGAGCAAAGTAGTAATTCCCGGATTCTAAGAAATCTTCCAGCCACTAATGACATGAGTAATCTCCCATTATTAGTTTACCCCTCTTTGTTTCTTCAACAGTTACCAATAACCTTCTGACCCTCTGAGAATGAAAAAAGTGATTTTGCGTTTTTCCTCCCACATTTCTGGGTTATTAGCAAATGACAAACATCTTTTCAGTTGTCAAAGGATGTTCAATATTGTTATCAGCCTACAGTTCCAAGGAGAAAGAGGAGATCAAGGAAAATTTAGTAACAAATTCATTACAAATTCAACTGAAAATTCTGCCTTATAATTTTCATATTTTATTGTTTATTTAGCCATCTATTTTCTCTGTATTCATGTGTTGGGGAATGTATGCCAAGTTGTTTGCACTGAGGTTAGAGGATAGCTAGCAGGAGCAAGTTGTTTCTTTCTAATAGACATATTTCTGTAATTGAGTTCAAGTCATCAGGCTTGGTAGTAAGTATATTTATATAGAGAGACAACTCATGGGCTCAGTGTTTATCCTTTATTCAGCCTAAAAACATTAAAACATTGGAATTTTCAGTTTACCATATTTTAAGTAAACTTGCTAAGAATCTAAAATATTCTTAGTGCCATAAATGGCTTGTACTAAGTTATTAATTTTATTTCATGGTACGTTGGGAAAAGACCATTTTAAACTGTCATCCTATCTGTGTTTATATGCTTAATAAGTATTTCCAAATTTGACCATGTTAGTTGCCAGTCAAAAGCTTTGGTTTCAGTTTGATATATATAGTGTCAGAGAATTTTATAAATGTCTAGAATTTTCTAGTATAACGGATGCTTCAGGTCCCTGGAATATAGTTTCAGGATTGCTACTACAAGCCCTTAATGTCTTAACACTTACAAATTATCAGAAAATTAAATTTAGTTAAGTTCATTGGTTACTGAAATTTTAAGTCTCTCTTTTACTATTTGTAATATAGATAATCATATTTAATTTTTAATTTGTACATGATGATTACTATAAATGAGAATTTTGAGATTCCATGAGCAATTACTAATAATTTTATTTCTATTCTTCTAAGATCAGAAAATAGATATTCATATTACTGAAGAGAGATGATAAAAAGTTGTTTTCTTTTAAAAATAATTTGGCCTTATGAAGTTTGTGGAAAGCTAGGACTTAGAAAGTGAAACTTAAATTCAAATATGGTTTCTACACTTATCCTGGTCACATTCGGTGCTGACCTGAAGCTGTACTTTGTTACCTACAACTAGAGATAGTTAACTACTTCTCTTATCTTCAGTTACAGGGCCTTCTGAAACCTGAGTATCCCAGGGACAACCCAACTCAATGGAAATCAGTCATCCTTTCTCTTTCCAATCTGTCTTTTTGTCTGTAGCTTTGATTTTCTTATTTTGCAACAGGTATTAATCTAGATAGCTGGAGGTAACAAGTGTACCTTCTCTTCTGGCTGTATTATGCTCATAAACTTACAATGTCCTTCTGAGTTCTGCTCAAACAATTTCCGACTGTTCTGGTTTTCAGTTCTACTGTTCACTACTTTTTACTGAGCCCAAAACAAAAACCATTGTAGTTTAGGGAACCCTCTGTGGATACTTCAACAATTAGCCCCACACTTCTATACTTCAAGAATTCTACTCTTGAAAAGCACTAAATATACTCAGTAAGTGTATTCAGTGAGAAAGCATCTGGGAATGCTAGACATCAGGAACCCCACCCAAGTAATTCTGAAGGACTGTTGTAGACAAGTTTTTAACATCTCCTAGAAGAATATATGTTCACATTCTTGTGTCATGACTTGTCAAGATACCTTTTCTGTGTCTATTACCTAGAGAAAGCTCTAAGAAAGCCTGCTTTTGATGAGAATGAAAGGAACAGATTTTTGATTCCTGGTATTACAGGTGGCCCCAGGTGTTAGTATTTAGGCATCTCTACTGGCCTGTCCTTGGGGTTCTTACAGGATAGGCCCTCAGTTGCCACCACTAAGAGCACCATCTGTGCCTATTCACTACTTTCTCCTTAAAGAGGCCCTGCTCACCTCCCGCCCTGTCTCTTTCATTGTCTCTGTCTCTCGTTTCTCTCTCCTCCTCCTCTCTCTTGCCTTTCTTTCCTCTCACCACTGCTCCTGTCCCCAGAGGCTGGTCTCCTCCCTTCCCTTTTCCTTTTTTTGGATCCATTTCCCCTAATTAAAACCAAACAAAACAGTGACTCCTCCAGACCAATAATAAAGCTTTTCCTTTCTCCCAAATTCTTTGAATTTAATTAATTCCCTTTGAAAACTAAAGTGTAAAACAATTCATGTGAAATAGTTCTTAAACTACAGACTACTGTAGGAAGTCTCCAGAAAGACAGAGTTCAAGTTTCTCAGAGGCTCCTAAGTGATACTGAAGCTTTTGGGAAACTGAGAGAGGATCTTCCAGAAGGCCTTACAGCCTAGCTTTGATAAAGGTGGATAATTGGAAACCTTCAGCATTATTACTTAATGATGTTGTTTTGGCATACCTAACCAGTGGTTGGGATTGTCATTGATCTAAGCATGTGGCCATTTCCAACCATGAAGAGACCACTGAGTGTCAATTTCCTTCACCTTGGGCTCTCATTGGACACACAGACTCCCCATGTATAAATGACATTCAAAGGCTTACACAACTCTGTCAAACACTTCTGTCTTTTCTTGTGTGTGACATTCTTATTTTGAACTTCATGTCAATACCTTTGATCACAGAATGTGCATCTACAGTCCATACTTTGAGCAGTGAGGTGCCTAAACACAGAAACAGACAAAAGCAGTTGTTTTGTTATAGTTTATATAGTGGAACAGGGATAAAAAGCCAAAAAACCAGCTCTCACTTTATCTATTTTCTGTTCCTTGAAATCCTCCTCATCATCTCCATACTAGCAATGAAAGATATTTTACAAAAATACCCATTCATGAAACACATGAACAGTTACATAAAAGATTCTCAGTCAAAAATGGGGAAGGATATCAGAGCCACCCCAAACCACAAACTTTGTTCTGGGGATCTCAAACTCAGTAGGGGACCATTTGAAAACAACATAGACTTCCCCATGCTGGCTTTCCACATAGCTGCCTCAACAATTTTTCACCGCCTCCTAATAGATACCTTGCTCGAAATTGCTGTTTAAGTCAGAACTCCCCGTTTCCTCTCAATGAATTGGAAGGTAATGCAGTTTTAATTTTAAGTCCAATTATATCTTGAGAGATGAATAGTGCAGGGAAAATCCTTGCTTAGGGCCAAAAAGGGAGTGATGAATCATTCACTTACATGATCAGATTGCTCTGAGCCCTCTGGGCCTCTCAGAAAACAGAAAGGTGTAGTTATAACCAGCCTCTTTGGTGAAGAATTAAATGGAAGGGGGAATGAGCATAGATGTTGCTGGTATATGACTGGATATTTAAGCTATGCTGCTGTTAAATAAAAGTTCGATAGCTTATCAAAAGCCTTATTCTTGTTCATACTTCATGTCAGCTCATTTCTTCAAGGGATATGACCCACTACAGTTATTCAAGTAACTACTGACAGTGGCTCCAATTTGAGGAAAACTCTGAGACCACTAGCATTCAGGGAGATGTTGTGAGTATGGCATAATGGTTTTGTTTATAATTTATAGACCACTACATGTTTTTTTCAAGCAAATTTTCACAGACAGAGAAAGGCAATTCTGCATTGTTTTCCCAAAGGAAATCACAGTTGAAATATGATCACTTATTGCTTCAATGTGCACTGTCCTGTCTTTTTGTTTCTCCCAATATGACCCATTAAAAATAGAGCTGAGAGCAAAAGTGAAAGATATTAGTTGTTCACCAGGCATCAATTGTGCCACAATTCATAAGTACTTAAAACTTTCATCTGAGTGTGACTGGGGAGGTGGTTCAGTCAGGCAAGTGTTTGCCCTCAAACACAGAGTCCTGGATTTGATCTTCAGATTGCATGTAAAATAGCTAGTAGTGGTGGTGTACACTTGCAATGCCAGCACTGCAGAGGAGAAAATGGGTAGTTAGCAGAGCATCTTGGACAACTAGTCCAGACTGCCTGGGGAGATCCAGATAGGGAAAGAATCTGCCTCATAAAATCCAAACCAAAATATGAGTAAAAATGGTAGAAAGTATCTGAGGAATGACACCTTGGTTTGTCTCCCTGGTCTTCAAATGCTTTCACATTTTTCAGCGACCACAGACATATATGCACAGAAAAGAATATGCACATACACACATATGATTAAGCTCTCAAAAGAAATATGACACAATGGCAGAATTCTTGTCTGCTATGTGCAAGGACAGGTATTCAGTCACCAGTACCACAAAAATCATAAATAGTTTGCATTTGACATGAGATCATGTGCTTGTCATCCCAGGACTTGGAAGGAAGGATGATTTCCAATTTGTTGTCATACTAAGATACACAATGAGACACACACACACACACACACACACACACACACACACACACACACACAAGTATTACCAATGACTTGGGATTTGTATTTCTTATTTAACATTTCCAGTGACTCATAGAAGCCCAAAGATTTTTTTTTTTCTGAGATCACACTGCTGTGAAAGCTGTCCAAGTCAAATTCACTAGTGTGTAGGAATAATCAATATAGAAACACATTTAAAAAAGTTATGCCTGAAGAAGCATATCTCATGCACACATTCCTGATAAGAACTATTTAAAAAACAAAACAGAACAACAAGAAAGCACAGTACTACAACCTTTCATGAATCATGAAATTCATTATTATATCTGTATATAAATATCACTTCTCTAGGGATTTATGTCCATCCCCATGAAGTTCCTTCTTGGAGTAATACCATTCTTTTCTTTGACAAAAGAATTCCATTAGCCAAGGATCATTGTTTCAGAATATTTTACATGCTACCCCTTTTTAAAGTATACTTTTACATTTATATTTAAAGACTGTCAGTGTCACAGCCTGCTTGAATAAACACATACTCATTTCCACATATTCTCATGACATTGTTCCTTCATTCTTCCCTAAATTCAGTAACCCTTTGGAGCAATTTTATCAGAGTATTAATCAGGTTCGATACCGCTAATGAGTATAATCAAAAACCTTGCTCAGAAATGTCATGTCCCAAAGCCCCTGCCTTCTCCCTTCCTGGTACTGCATTATCCACTGGGAGATGCCTTGCTATGCACTATAAACCATAGTTCTAATTGGAGGGGCCTTGAGGTTGAAGCCAGAAAAGTAGGGTGTGAATGACAAACAAACCAACGAAATTATTTCAAGAGTAACAGGTTAACCCAAAGTACCTGTAAGAATATCTAACAGGGCCCCCTGAATGTGGGTGACAGTTAGGAGAAGCAGACAGTCTATGGGGCATCTAGCAGTGGAACCAGTATTTATCCCTGGGTACAGAAATGGACTCTGGGAGCCCATTTCCCAATAGAGGGATACCTCTCAGCCTAGATACATGGGGGATGGCCTAGACCCTGTCTCAAATGATGTGACAGATTTTGATGATCCCCCCATAAGAGGCCTCATTCTCCCCAAGGAGTGGATGAGGGTGGGATGTGGAGGCCATTGAGGATGGGAGGGAGAGGGAATTGGAATTAATATGTAAAATAAGATTGTTTCTATTTTCAATTAAAAAGACTAGCATCATATGTTTACTATGTATCCAAGGTAAAACCATGAAGGTGTATAGTACCTCAGATAATTCCTTTGTATCTCTGAGAGTTAAATTCAAGCATTAGGTTTCCAATCTCCTAGTATTATGATCTGGATTTGTTTTAAATCCTTTAGGTTTTATTTTCCCACCTATAATGAGAGAATCAATTTAAAGAAAAATTTTAATGCAATATTAGATGTGAAGGTCTCAGAACATATCACGTGCTAGATAAGGTAGGCAGAGAAAGTGGAGAAATGGCTTTGAGGCAAAAGGCAGATTAAAGTTAAATTCTAACCATTTAACATGTTTGGGTCCAAATATGGGGGATGGCATGATCAGAGGTGGTAGGGAAGACCACAGACATGGAATGTGAAGTAAAAATAAACAAAAACAAAAACAAAACCCAAGTAGCTTATCAGGACAAGAAGTCTTTGTAAATGAGGTTGTGAGTTCAGTATGCAAGAAGAGCAAATAATACACATGATGCTGGATGTACAGTTCCAGGAGGATAGTGACAACACAAATAAGGCTTGTCATGATAATTGCAAAGTGATGATATATATATATATATATATATATATATCTGAACAAAGCTTATATCTTAGAAATGCAATCCTTAATGCAATAGGTTGGGAGGTGGAACTTGATGGAAGGTACCAAGATCATGAAAACTTCATTCACGCAGAAAGAATGACATTGTTATCAAAGATAAGGCCCTCTCTGGGTCTGTTATGCTATGTGTGACCACAGCCTTTCTTCCATTCCTGTTCTCTGCCTTTCTGACTACGTAACCAGAAGGCACTCTCAGATGACAGCATCTTGTACAATAGCATGCGTCCTTCATAGATTACCATCTCAGATATTATGAAATAGTAGCACAAAATGGGCTATGGCAAGGTAATTTTGAGAGAATCTTCTCCCCCAATCCTCTGGAGCTCTTCAAGAACACAGCTACATGATAAGCAACACTGTCTTCCATCTTGGTCAACCAAGTTCCTTTGACCTCTATGCTCAACTTCTTGCTTGCTTGGGCACATCTAGACCCCACTCTGTAAAACGTCTTTTTCTAAAAACTAGTTTCTTATGCCCATTGACCACTTGACATCTACCTAGAGGTTCCCCACTATCTGAGAAGACCTTGCTTTACTGTGAGAAGCCTGTGGGGAATCATTTATGCTCATTGTTTCCCTACCTCCTGCACCACTGCGAGGAACACTGGGAAGTCAAGGTATGCCTCTGCTGCTTCTGTTTCCTGAACAAGATTTCATGGTGTGTAGAAAGGATTTCCCGGTGAATAGGAGAGTGAAGAGGAACAGAGAGGCTGCTGCTTGGGCAGGAGAAGAGGAAGAAGTCGCCAGGTAACCTCTGCATCCATCTTACAGCTGAGACAGAGGGAACATGGGGAGGCTAGAAGTGGCATGGAGAACTACAGCGATATAGAAATTAAAGGTGGAAACATGAAGAATGGGAAGTAGGTTGTGAGGATCAGAGAGAGGAGTCATTCCCAAGGTGGGTGGGGAGCTCTGGAGACTAAGTGGTTATGAGTGAGAACTACTTTTGTCTTGAAGCATTCACCACTGATAGACATGCTACTAGCACCCAAAACAGAGAACACACTGGACGAAGCATTCAGGGAAAGAGGAAGGGATGAACATCTACAGGCTGTAGATGATGAAAGATGGCACAGGTTCCTGGTTTCTAAAATATCATAGGTAGGTGCATCCCTGGTTTGAGCCCATTTATTCTCCTGGGCACTGCCATAGCTATAGTAATATTATTGTTTCCTGCAGCAGCAAATACAGGTGCAGTGTGTCATCTCACTCAAGTGAGAATTCCATAGCCCAACAAAGGAAATGCAATGGATGTTTTTGAACCTAGAAGCTCTCTTTTAATTTTTCCCCATGCATGGTTTGCCTTTGATTTTCTGTGTAACACTCACATAGCTGATTTAGATACCATAAGTCTGTTTCCTGATGAATGCTGTGTATTTGGTCATTGCAGTGTCCCAGCGCTTACATCCCATTAGTGTGTTAACTGCTAAGTTTACATTTGCTATGGTTGTTTCCTGAATGACCGGCTGTTAAAATGAATGGATGAGAAAATGGACATAGGAAGATGGTTGGCTAGGGTAGGAGTCCTCTTGCCATTTTGATTTGTAAAAATTTTAAGATCACACACTGTCTTCCAAAAAAGGCCTTCAAAACAAAATGTGCTTTCATCTTAGAGAGGGAAATCTGGAATGGCTTTCCTTTAACATTCAGTATCTGGACTCCACAGGGATGACTCCGTTCAGCCACTATACGTGATGCCTTCAGTGGCCTTGGCAGTCCTCCCTCTCATAATGCCTGGCTTCCTTCCATGACGTAGGTACAGATCATCAGTTGGTTCAGTCTCTGAAGACTGACAACTCATCACCAAGATGGCACTGGAGGTGTTGAGTCTGGATATTAGAGTACCACAGTAATAAACTTGCTGGTAGTCTTAATATATTCTCTGCCTCTCCATTCTTGGACATATTTGCCCTGCCTCATCAGGAAATTTGAATGTCTGGGTGAAGCTGTCTCCTCCTTGTGGTACCCCCATTCTACATCAGATTACCAGGAGCTAGGGAGAATTGCAGCTGAAGCAGAGTCAGATGGACAAGGTGTATGATTTATGTAGAGATGGCGTAATAGGCAGGGATTTTAAAATTTGATGTACAGCTGAAGAAATTCAATAAAAGTAGGTCTATAGAGGCATGTTTTACTGTGTGTGAATGTTTTCATAAACACCTCTGAAGAGATAATACTGTGCAGGTGAGTGTAATAAAAAAGGATTTTCCCTTTTCATTCCTGCCAGTCTGGGCCTTTCACAAACTCTCTGATGAGAGAGAAATATGAGCTTATTGGGGCTGTTCTTTCTTGCTTATCTAGTTTCCTTTTTCCACCTTTCTAATCTGCCCCACCCAACCGCCTTCAGTTTTTTATTGAATTTTTGCAAGAGCAAAGAATTTTGCTAGAAAGGTTTTTACTAGAAAGAGCAAGTTAACCTGGATTGCTGACAAGTGCACAGCACTGGAAATGCCTAACGAGTCACCCACAGCTTGGGCGCAGCATCCCAATGAAGCCAGCTATCTCTAGGGAAGCAAGAAAGAGACATAAAGAAAGCTCTGCATACATTAGAGAAGACAATTACCCTGGAAACGTGTCTAGAAGCTGAGGTACTTGGGACAACCTACCGAGTTTGGAGATTGGTGTATCTGGTGTTAAAGCCTGGCTCAGCTTCTCCCATTCTCTGTGACCTCCCCCACACCCCTGCTTCCTATCATTCTCACTTGACATAGGTCATTTCTTTCCATACTAACCAGAAGAATAAATGGTGTGGAGGCAAACATCCCATTGCTTGATGTTACAGTTCGTTTGAGCTGAGGTTCCTGGTTTTCTCACAGAGCAAGAGAAGTTGGGAAAGAAAATTAAAGGGAGCTAGACATTCATTTTGCTCTGGCTTTTGGACTACAAAGGAATCATAAAAATGGGAGTGAACCCTCTTCTTTCCACCGAGTAGTCTCCTTTTCTGTCTGTTCTTTACCATTATTGCATTTAAACAAGTTTAGATTTGTATAATAATTTTATGTAATGTTACAGACAATGATTTTTCATAAAGGTATACATAAAGGGACAAGGCAGACTGTGGAGGGCTAAAGTCATCATGAATAAAGACATTATGACATACATTACGAAAATGCCATAATGATGCCTACAAATTTTTAGGGTAAACATAAAAGTAAATTATCAGAAATTATTTTTTAATATAAGTGAACATCTCTTGGGGTCAATTATCTAAGCTGCTTATTCTCTTCAACTAGTCATTTATTATAAGAAATATATTTTTAAATGTATTGAGATTATAATTACATTGTCTCCTCTTTTCCTTTCATTCCACCAACTCCTCCCAAGTACACCTTCCTTGCTCTCTTTCAAATATATGGCCTCCTTTGCTTTAGTTGCTGTAGTATATGCTCATAAGCATTCATAACTATGTAAACACAACCTGCTTGGTGACCACTTGGCTGGATAACCAGGTAGTGTTTAGTCCTGGGGTAGATTATTTCTTCTGTGCTTAGTTGCCTGTAGGTTTCTGCTTGTTTGTTTGTTTGTTTGTCTGTCTTGTATGTGAATTCAACTACTCTAGCTACACCCTTACCTTGAGTACATCCTGGGGAATAAAAAGAAAATTACTAAGGGGTAGGTGAGGAAGATGTTTTTGGAGAGTGCTGGAGTTCAATTTAAAGGCCATACATGAATTTCCTTAGAGGATCTCAGACCCAGCAGGAGTATTAAAGATGTTCACAAAGACTATACACTCAATGTACACCTTTTGCTGCATCATTCAGTTCTCGTGTCTGCCTTACCTAGACACATTTACCCCACTTTGAAAGCCATGTTGTGCTATTGAATATAGTTATAGTCTTTTAGGTTAAGATTCTATCCTGAACTATTTTTTTCTGGCCAAGTTTATAGTTTATGTGCAGTTGATGATGTCTATCTAGGTAAAGTCTTCTCCACCCCATCCAACCATTGACATAATTCATCTAAGATTGCCGCTATTATAG